>NC_053024.1:598124962-598144283 GCF_003073215.2 Triticum urartu | reverse complement strand
GGACGGTTGCTTCTCCATCAACCACCACCACCACTACCGCATAGGCTTACCCACCATACACTTCCGCCACACCAATTTAACCCATTTTTGTTTGTGTTGTGAGTTGTGTCTCCTAAGGTGTTTTGGCTACTTAGGGACTGTGCTTCCAACTCCGACACCGTGTATAGTCCACCACCTTACCCTCCATTCCCCCATTGCCTACTCGCAAAACCCATCATTGCATTTCCGCAATCCCATTGAGCTTCCACAAAACCACCACCACATCCAGCTACCACCATTTGACATTTGCCTTTGCGATTTTGAGTTCACGGTTTTTCCATTTCCTAAGGTGTTTCGGCTACTTAGGGACGATTCTCCATTATCTTGGTATCTACATCAAGAACACCGCCACTCATCATCACCAAGGACGGTAACCTCCATATCATATTGGTATCGTGGTATCCCTCCATTGTACATTCCCTTGCCATTGCATTGATAACACCTAGCCCATTTTGTGTCACTTGTCTATCAAGACTAGCCTTTGAGTATTGCCGGCAATGTTACTTGTGCACATTAGTGATCTACACCATACATTGCATACATACCATATCATATTGGTATCATATCATCCCTTTTATTGCTATCTTGGTTTGTGCATTGTGCCAAAGTGGCCATACAAAAAAAAGAATAAGCTTTTTAGCAAAGAAAAAGAGTAAACAAAGAGCTTGTAAGAAAGTGCCAAAGCATCATAACACATTGCACATAAGATTGTCATATCCAATCATCTTGGATCATACAGCCGGAACATCATACACATAGCATACTTGGGATAGAAAGTTCATACATTTTGCATCTTCTAGGTTGTGCACAAGTGTCGTATCCGCCTATTGAGCAATCGTGCTAGCGTCTCTCTTGAGTTGTGCAACACGAGCGTTTTCCGTGGATTCCACATTTTGTGCTCATTCCTTGGTTGCACGACCCCATTTATCTATCTGTGTGTGTTTCCGTGTACCACATATTGCTATTGGTCTACTTGTTTTACTTGCGAATTTGTGAATCTCTTTCAACATTATTGACTCTTTCTAACATTTTGCATTAATTTTTTTGTGCCACTATCCTCACTGTCGGTGTCAAAACCGGCGGATCTCGGGTAGGGGGTCCCGAACTGTGCGCCTAGGCTGGATGGTAACAGGAGGCAAGGAACACGATGTTTTACCCAGGTTCGGGCCCTCTTGATGGAGGTAAAACCCTACGTCCTGCTTGATTAATATTGATGGTGGGTAGTACAAGAGTAGATCTACCACGAGATCAAGGAGGCTAAACCCTAGAAGCTAGCCTATGGTATGATTGTTGTATGATGAAGTTGTCCTACGGACTAAAACCCTCCGGTTTATATAGACACCGGAGAGGGTTAGGGTTACACAAAGTCGGTTACAATGGTAGGAGATCTTGAATATCTGCATCGCCAGCTTGCTCCCCGCCCAAGCGAAAAGTCCCATCCGGACACGGGACGAAGTCTTCAATCTTGTATCTTCATAGTCCTGGAGTCCGGCTACCCGAACACCCCCTAATCCAGGACTCCCTCATCACGAGCTCCACCATAAGCCTTATTTGTGTAGGTGAGAAATCGACAAGATCGGTACCAATTGTGCTATTTCCTTGTTACACTATTGAGTGATCATTGATCCATCTTCAACATCGGTCAAGGTACATTTGGTATAGTTCTTCTCTTTCTCCACTCATATTTGCTCGAGTCTTGTGATGGATAGGCAAGGCATTTCATCTTCGGTCTACAACAACAACGACGAGTTCGATGCCACGAACAACTCCACCGACGCCAAGATGCAAGCTCAAATGGAGGAGATCAAAGCCCTCATCAAGTCCTACAAGCGTCTTCCTCATCTTCGAGAAGACGCTCAAGAGCACATGTCTCCGAGCTACCATCTCCGGCAAAATCACATCGGCATCGACACCATCACCAACAAGGACGTGAAGGTCAAGAGCTCAACACCAACAACCGCTCAACGACTTCACCATCTCCCTTGGCATCTTCGCCAAGCGACTTCAAGGCATCTTCGCCTACGATACATACGGCATCTTCGCCCACAAGCACCTCAAGAGAAGCTCCCCAAGCTCAAGTCCGCGACTTCCACGAGCTACTACGACCTCGACATCGACCACGATTCCTTTCTATGGGACTCAAGAACCCGAGGAGTATCTCGAGTGGGAGCGTTTGATGGACGACTACCTCAAGCTACATCAAGTTCCTCCCGAAGATCAAGTGAAGTGCGCCACAAGGAACTTCCACGACTACGCGTCCACATGGTGGCTTCACACACCTTCGGAGACCTTACGACATGAGTTGGCCCAAGACGAAGAGAGCTTTGCGGCGAGAGTTTGTGCCTCCAACCTACACCGAACAACTTCTACGCCAATTGGAGAACACTACCCAAGGATCCAAGTCCATCGACGCGTACTTCAAGGAGATGAAGATTGCCTTGCGACGAGCCGGCGTGGACGACCCCATTTCGATGAAGTTCCACTTCATGATGGGATTGCACAACGACATCTCCAAGACGATCCTCCTCGAGAACTACAAGTCCCTCGACGACAACTACATTGGTGCTCTCAAGGCGGAACAAGAACTCATGAGGGCCAAAGCTTCTCTACCCCAAGCTCACTTCGTGACAACCAAGCTCCATGAGAACGAGCATGAGGCTAGTACCACCACGATGTCCAAGCCCGAGGAGCTCCAAGACGATGCTCCCAAGTTCAACTTCACCGCCATCCCTCTTTGTGGCATTGATGATGCCAAGTCTACTTTGACTCTTTTTCAAGATGGTGCGGCGACAAGTACGACTACGGAGACCCTCAAGGACAAAGCTTTGGAGGCGAGCGACGAGGTGACGAGTAAGGATGATGCTTCCATCTTAGGAGGCGAGAGTGATGATGTGCCATCTTCGGCCTTCATCCCGGCGACAACAACGAGATGGTTGAGCATGGGATTTTCCCTTCGACCACGGCGACATGTGCTGACTTGAGTGACTTTAGCCACCATATTGAGAGTGAGAGTGACTTCACCACTATCCCCATATATGATGTGTTTCCACAATTCCTATGTGAGGAGAGCCACAACCCCCACCTCTTGAGTGAGATGAGTGACTCCACCATATGTGAGTTTGAGCGCGCCTACTTTGAGGAAGTGAGTGAACCACCACATAGAGAGAGTGAGATAGTTGATAGGTCATGTGAGGCCACTTTCAACACTAACGACTTGACCTCTACCTCTATTGTGTCTTCTCATTTGGTGCTAGGTCCCATATGATGACGCCGATTCGCGACGAACGTCCTACCTTTGGACAAGACGATGGCCATGGTGGAATATGATGCACCCCCACATGGTTCCATCAAGATGAAGATGACCACCATTTGGTCTTTCCCACCTCACCTACACCACATGAGTGGAATGACAAAGGTAACATAGGTGAAGGTGATGCTCTAGTCCCACTAGTGGACATTCTTGACATTGATTGCTTGCATGATGTTGATCAACCTATTACCATGCTTCATGCTAGTGCGACTTCCCCATGCGATGATTTACCCATTTATGATGAGTATGATGATTGCCATGTGGAGTCTATTAGTTGTGATGCCATGTTACATAGGATTTCTTGTGCTAATTCTCTCGGTCACATCATGTTTGCCAATCCGCTTGACTTGTCATATGCTATGCATGAGATCAATCATATGTCATATTTGCAATCTCTTCATAGTGACTATGCATATGCTATTAAAATAACCCAATTTGCACATATGGCATAGATGACAAGCCTATGGTTATTGGCATTTGTTTCTCTTGTGATGATATTGACATGCTACCTTTGCATCATTTATCTCATATGCCATGCCATAACCACCTAGCTTCGGATATGCATTGTTTTGGATGTTGTCCATTTTCTCCATATGATGTTTCCAATTATTGCTCATGAGGAGACCCCCATAGTTTCCTCATACATTTTAGGAGATTTTGATCATCCCATCCATTGCATGATCCCAATACTTATGTGCACAATATGCTTCCCATGAATAAACATGCTACTAATGTGCCATATACTTGCATTCTAATTTGTGTCCCCATCGTGTTATACACAATAACTATTCTTTCATGATGGATGACATGTTCTATACCATGCATCAAATTTCTTTGAGTATACTTATCTTGTGCTAACTCTCACGTGCACATACACATCATGATGGATGATGTGTACATTTACCACACACACAATTTCTTTCGTTTGTGTCTTTTTTGTAGGTACCCATGAATACTTGTCAACCTCGCAATCCCACGAGTTGACAAAACGAGCTCTAGAGAGCAATGATGACTTGGGATCCCATGGATTGTCTTTCCCACCGCTCTCTTCGCGCAAAGACTTCGCACATTTCTTCTACATGACCCTCACTTGGCTATGGGTTATTGTCCTATATACATTTGCCCATCTTGCCATGTTCACTTTGCATGATATGCTCATTACTATGCTTTGCCATGCATTCGTGACCCATGCTTTGCATTACACATGATGATTGATTCTCATACTTGTATGTGTATTTGCAAGCTTGGTGGAGATATTGCTTGCTATTGCTATGTTTGCTTTGTACCCCATGCCTATGATGATACTTTCATCTTGCTTTGTGTTCGTGCTTGCGATATGTCATGTGCATTGCACTACAGAAAAGGGGCTTTAGATAATATGGGCATTAATGGCGCACCATGTATGTGGTGGGCCACTGCTATATAGCAGTGGCGCACCAGATACAGGTACGCCATTAATTTCCACATTACTAATGGCGCACCTGGTGTGTGGTGCGCCATTACTATTTTTGAAAAAAAAAGATTAAAAAATTGTTAGCAGTGGCGCACCAGTGGATAGTGCGCCATTACTAGTGATAGCGCCATCTAGTTTAACTAGTAATGGCGCACTATCCACTGGTGCGCCACTACTAACATGTTTTTTTTTCAAAACTAGTAATGGCGCACCACACACCAGGTGCGCCATTAGTAACCCTGGTTACTAATGGCGCATTCTTAGGTGGTGCGCCATTGGTAACCTGGGAGCAGCTAGATATTTTGGACAGCCACCTACCACACTCACTTTCCCCACTTCATTCTCTCCACCTCTACCAAGCTTGGTCTCGGCTGCCTCCTCCTCCTCACCTCATTTGCACCATAGATTCACCCAAATTAAGTGGTTAAATTTCCTTTTTTGATAGGTAAGTAAGGGGAAAGCTTTCTTTATGTTCTAGATCTACTTTTTTCTCCCTCCAACAACGTACACACTTTTTATGGCCTAGATCTACGTATGTTTGTGGTGTTGCATATGTTTGTGTTTGCAGGTACCGGTATTTGAAATGCGATAGTTGCCAATATTTTGCCGGAATGTTGATTCATTTCCGTTTCGGCGAGAATTTGGCACTATGCATTCTTTTTGGTCCTATTTTTAGGCAAAGTCATGCCAAATTTTTGGTTCTAAAATATCGTTTTGCTCTACCCCGCAGGCGACCATGGTCCGCACGATGACCGAAGGCATCGTGAATAGGTTTTTGAGCTCCGCGAAGGCCGAGATGCTTCAAAAGAACGAGACGGAGATAAGATGTCCGTGTCGAAGATGCAAGCTGAAGAGCCTTATGGACCCGGATTCCGTACAGTGCGGGACCACCTGCTCTTGCGTGGTTTCATGGATGGCTATCGGTGGCAAGGTGATGAAGATGATATAAGTCGTCCATGGGGGCCGGGCAAGAAATGAGGAAGGCAGCAAGACAACCGTGCGAGGGCGGAGAAGACGAAGAATCTCCCAAGACATGATCACGAAGTTGATGCAGTACACAGTCATCATGTAGAAGATGCGGACATGATGATGAGGAAGATCAAGACGAAGGGCATGATCATGAAGATGAAGATGCCGGAGCAGACGACGATGGACCATCGATGGGCTGGGTGCAGGACCCTCATATTCAAGAGCTGCTTCTCAAGCAGACGGATAACGCAAGAGCTGCCGCCCGAGAGAAAGCCAAGCTGGATCAACTGGAGATAGACGCGGTTACTCCATTGTATGAAGGATGCAGGCCCGAGGATACCCGCCTGAAAGTAACGCTCATGGCTCTGGAGATGAAGGTAAAACACAAAATGACCGACGCATGCTTCGACGAGAACATGTCATTCTGGCACGAACGTCTTCCCAAGGGGAACAAGTGCCCGACCAGTTTCGAGGAGGCGAAGAAAATCGTGTGTCCTCTGGATTTACCGCACGTGAAATACCATGTGTGCATGAACAATTGCATCATTTATCGGGACGAGCACGCGGAGTCTACCATATGTCCGGTGTGCGGCGTCACTCGATACAAGAAGAGGAAGAAAGCTCCTCGAAAAGTGGTGTGGTACTTTCCGATCACTCCTCGTCTGCAGCGGTATTTCGCGGACCCTAAGGTAGCAAAGCTCCTGCGTTGGCACGCGGATAGGGAGGAGAAGAAGCGAGAAGATGACGCAAATGATCCGGAGATAAATAAAAAAGACAAGATGCTGAGTCACCCTAAGGATGCGAGCCAGTGGCAAGCGTTGAACTTCGAACACCCAGAATTTGGGAACGATCCAAGGAACATCATGCTGGGCGCGAGCACCGATGGAGTCAATCCGTTTGGCAGCCAGAGAAGCACACATAGCACCTGGCCTGTGTTTGTGTGGATGTACAACCTTCCCCCTGGTTGTGCATGAAGAGGAAGTACATTCACATGAGTATGCTAATTGAAGGGCCGAAACAACCAGGGAACGACATCAATCTGTATCTGGGGCTGCTGAAAGAGGAGCTAGACACGCTGTGGAAAACGCCAGCCAATACGTGGGACGCCGCAGAGAAAGAATATTTCCCTATGAGAGCCGCACTGCTCACGACGGTGCACGACTATCTCGGTTACGGATATCTCGCGGGGTAGGTGGTCAACGGATTTTGTGCATGCGTGATACGTCTCCAACGTATCTATAATTTTTGATTGCTCCATGCTATATTATCTACTATTTTCAATGTTTATGGGCTTTATTATACACTTTTATATCATTTTTGGGATTAACCTATTAACCCAGAGCCCAGTGCCAGTTTCTGTTTTTATTGTTTTAGAATATCGCATAAAAGGAAAATCAAACGGAGTCCAATTGACCTGAAACTTCACAGGAACTTATTTTTGGATCATAAGAAGGCCAAAAGACTTGGAGTCCACGTTAGGGGCTCGATGAGGCCACGAGGTAGGGGGCGCGCCTACCCCCTGGGCCGCCCTCCACCCTCGTGGACCCCATGTGGCTCCCCTTGACGTACTTCTTCCTCCTATATATCTCCATATGCCCTAAAACAACGAAGAGACAATAGATCAGGAGTTCTGCCGCCAGAAGCCTCCGTAGCCACCGAAAGCCAATCTAGACCCGTTCGGCACCCTGCCGGAGGGGGAATCCTTCTCCGGTGGCCATCTTCATCATCCCGGTGCTCTCCATGACGAGGAGGGAGTAGTTCTCCCTCGGGGCTGAGGGTATGTACCAGTAGCTATGTGTTTGATCTCTCTCTCTCTCATGTTCTTGAGGTTACGATCTTGATGTATCGCGAGCTTTGCTATTATAGTTGGATCTTATGATGTTTCTCCCCCTCTACTCTCTTGTAATGGATTGAGTTTTCCCTTTGAAGTAATCTTATCGGATTGAGTCTTTAAGATTTGAGAACACTTGATGTATGTCTTGCGTGCGTATCTGTGGTGACAATGGGATATCACGTGATTCACTTGATGTATGTTTTGGTGATCAACTTGCGGGTTCCGCCCATGAACCTATGCATAGGGGTTGGCACACGTTTTCGTCGTGATTCTCCGGTAGAAACTTTGGGGCACTCTTTGAGGTTCTATGTGTTGGTTGAATAGATGAATCTGAGATTGTGTGATGCATATCGTATAATCATACCCACGGATACTTGAGGTGACATTGGAGTATCTAGGTGACATTAGGGTTTTGGTTGATTTGTGTCTTAAGGTGTTATTCTAGTACGAACTCTAGGGCTGTTTGTGACACTTATAGGAATAGCCCAACGGATTGATTGGAAAGAATAACTTTGAGGTGGTTTCGTACCCTACCATAATCTCTTCGTTTGTTCTCCGCTATTAGTGACTTTGGAGTGACTCTTTGTTGCATGTTGAGGGATAGTTATGTGATCCAATTATGTTATTATTGTTGAGAGGACTTGCACTAGTGAAAGTATGAACCCTAGGCCTTGTTTCAACGCATTGCAATACCGTTTACGCTCACTTTTATCATTAGTTACCTTGCTGTTTTTATATTTCAGATTACAAAACTTTATCTACTATCCATATACCACTTGTATCACCATCTCTTCGCCGAACTAGTGCACCTATACAATTTACCATTGTATTGGGTGTGTTGGGGACACAAGAGACTCTTTGTTATTTGGTTGCAGGGTTGCTTGAGAGAGACCATCTTCATCCTACGCCTCCTACGGATTGATAAATCTTAGGTCATCCACTTGAGGGAAATTTGCTACTGTCCTACAAACCTCTGCACTTGGAGGCCCAACAACGTCTACAAGAAGAAGGTTGTGTAGTAGACATCAAGCTCTTTTCTGGCGCCGTTGCCGGGGAGGTTAGCGCTTGAAGGTATATCTTTAGATCTTGCAATCGAGTCTTTTAGTTTCTTGTTTTATCACTAGTTTAGTTTATAAAAGAAAACTACAAAAAAATGGAATTGAGTTTGACTCATATGCTTCATCTTTTTAATATCTTTCGTGAGTATGATGGAAAGGATAATTGTGCTCAAGTGCTAGAAGAAGAAATCTATAAAATGTTTGGCACTAAATATTTGAATGATGAGCATGATTGCAATGTTGTTAGTATGAATTCCTTGAATATCCATGATGCTAATTATATGCAAAGCCACAAGCTTGGGGAAGCTATGTTTGATGAAGATGATATTTTTTGTCCCCCAAGTTTTGATGAGCAAATTTATTATGATGAAAGCATGCCTCCTATCTATGATGATTATTGTGATGACACGTATGCTTTAAATAATAATAATAACAATGAAACTTGTCATCTTGATCTTAATTTTCAATCACATGATAGTTATTTTGTTGAGTTTGCTCCCACTATTATTCATGAGAAGAATTTTGCTTGTGTGGAGAGTAGTAAAATTTCTATGCTTGTAGATCATGAAAAGAATGCTTTAGGTGCTGGTTATATTGTTGAATTCATTCATGATGCTACTGAAAATTATTATGAGGGAGGAATATATGCTTGTAGGAATTGCAATAATATCAATTTTCCTCTCTATGTGCTTAAAGTTTTGAAGTTATGCTTGTTTTACCTTCCTATGCAAGTTGATTATTGTTCCCATAAGTTGTTTGCTCACAAAATCCCTATGCATAGGAAGTGGGTTAGACTTAAATGTGCTAGTCATATTCTTCATGATGCTCTCTTTATGTTTCAATTCTTATCCTTTTATGTGAGCATCATTGAAATCATCATGCCTAGCTAGGGGCGTTAAACGATAGCGCTTGTTGGGAGGCAACCCAACTTTATTTTTGTTCCTTGCTTTTTGTTCCTGTTTAGTAATAAATAATTCATCTAGCCTCTGTTTAGATGTGGTTTTATGCTTTTAATTAGTGTTTGTGCCAAGTAGAACCTTTGGGAAGACTTGGGGAAAGTCTTGTTGATCATGCTGTAAAAAACAGAAACTTTAGCGCTCACGAGAATTGCTGCCATTTTTATTTGGAGAGTGATATTTAGTTAATTCTTTTTGAAGATGATTAATAGATAAATTACTCAGGTCCAGAAATTTATTTGAGAATTTTATGAGTTCCATAAGTATACGTTTGATTCAGATTACTACAGACTGTTCTGTTTTTGACAGATTCTGTTTTTCATGTGTTGTTTACTTATTTTGATGAATCTATGGCTAGTAAAATAGTTTATAAACCATAGAGAAGTTGGAATACAGTAGGTTTAACACCAATATAAATAAATAATGAGTTCATTACAGTACCTTGAAGTGGTGATTTATTTTCTTATACTAACGGAGCTTACGAGTTTTCTATTAAGTTTTGTGTTGTGAAGTTTTCAAGTTTTGGGTAAAGATTCGATGGACTATGGAATAAGGAGTGGCAAGAGCCTAGATTGGGGATGCCCAAGGCACCCCAAGGTAATATTCAAGGACAACCAAAAGCCTAAGCTTGGGGATGCCCCGGAAGGCATCCCCTCTTTCGTCTTCGTTCATCGGTAACTTTACTTGGAGCTATATTTTTATTCGCCACATGATATGTGTTTTGCTTGGAGCGTCATTTTATTTCATTATGTTTTGCTTGCTGTTTGAATAAAATACCAAGATCTGAAAATCTTAAATGTTAGAGAGTCTTCACATAGTTGCATAATTATTCGACTACTCATTGATCTTCACTTATATCTTTCGGAGTAGTTTGTCATTTGCTCTAGTGCTTCACTTATATCTTTTAGAGCATGGTGGTAGTTTTATTTTGAAGAAATAGATGAACTCTCATGCTTCACTTAGATTATTTTGAGAGTCTTAAATAGCATGGTAATTTCTTAAAATCCTAATATGCTAGGTATTCAAGAATAATAAAATTCTCTTATGAGTGTGTTGAATACTATGAGAAGTTTGATACTTGATAATTGTTTTGAGATATGGAGATGGTGATATTAGAGTCATGCTAGTTGAGTAGTTGTGAATTTGAGAAATACTTGTGTTGAAGTTTGTGATTCCCGTAGCATGCACGTATGGTGAACCGTTATGTGATGAAGTCGGAGCATGATTTATTTATTGATTGTCTTCCTTATGAGTGGCGGTCGGGGACGAGCGATGGTCTTTTCCTACCAATCTATCCCCCTAGGAGCATGCGCGTAGTACTTTGTTTCGATAACTAATAGATTTTTGCAATAAGTATGTGAGTTCTTTATGACTAATGTTGAGTCCATGGATTATACGCACTCTCACCCTTCCACCATTGCTAGCCTCTCTAGTACCGCGCAACTTTCGCCGGTACCATAAACCCACCATATACCTTCCTCAAAACAGCCACCATACCTACCTATTATGGCATTTCCATAGCCATTCCGAGATATATTGCCATGCAACTTTCCACCATTCCGTTATTATGACACGCTTCATCATTGTCATATTGCTTTGCATGATCATGTAGTTGACATCGTATTTGTGGCAAAGCCACCGTTCATAATTCTTTCATACATGTCACTCATGATCATTGCACATCCCGGTACACCGCCGGAGGCATTCATATAGAGTCATATCTTGTTCTAAGTATCGAGTTGTAATTCTTGAGTTGTAAGTAAATAAAAGTGTGATGATCATCATTATTAGAGCATTGTCCCAGTGAGGAAAGGATGATGGAGACTATGATTCCCCCACAAGTCGGGATGAGACTCCGGACAAAATAAAAAATAAAAGAGGCCAAAGAAGCCCAAATAAAAAAAGAGAAAAGAGGCCATAAAAAAGAGAAAAGGCCCAAATAAAAAAATAAAAATGAGAGAAAAAGAGAGAAGGGGCAATGCTACTATCCTTTTACCACACTTGTGCTTCAAAGTAGCACCATGATCTTCATGATAGAGAGTCTCCTATGTTGTCACTTTCATATACTAGTGGGAATCTTTCATTATAGAACTTGGCTTGTATATTCCAATGATGGGCTTCCTCAAAATGCCCTAGGTCTTCGTGAGCAAGTGAGTTGGATGCACACCCACTTAGTTTCTTTTGAGCTTTCATACACTTATAGCTCTAGTGCATCCGTTGCATGGCAATCCCTACTCACTCACATTGATATCTATTGATGGGCATCTCCATAGCCCGTTGATACGCCTAGTTGATGTGAGACTATCTTCTCCTTTTGTCTTCTCCACAACCACCATTCTATTCCACCTATAAGTGCTATGTCCATGGCTCATGCTCATGTATTGCGTGAAGATTGAAAAAGTTAGAGAACACCAAAAGTATGAAATAATTGCTTGGCTTGTCATCGGGGTTGTGCATGATTTAAATATTTGTGTGGTGAAGATGGAGCATAGCCAGACTATATGATTTTGTAGGGATAACTTTCTTTGGCCATGCTATTTTGAGAAGACATAATTGCTTTATTAGTATGCTTGAAGTATTATTATTTTTATGTCAATATTAAACTTTTGTCTTGAATATTTCGGATCTGAATATTCATACCACAATTAAGAAGAATTACATTAAAATTATGCCATGTAGCACTCCGCATCAAAAATTCTGTTTTTATCATTTACCTACTCGAGGACGAGCAGGAATTAAGCTTGGCGATGCTTGATACGGCTCCAACGTATCTATAATTTTTGATTGCTCCATGCTATATTACCTACTGTTTTGGACATTATTGGGCTTTATTTTCTACTTTTATATTATTTTTGGGACTAACCTATTAACCGGAGGCCCAGCCCAGAATTGCTGTTTTTTTTGCCTATTTTAGGGTTTCGAAGAAAAGGAATCAAACGGAGTCCAATTGACCTGAAACTTCATGGAACTTATTTTTGGACAGAAGAAGGGAGACTTGGAGTCACGTAAGGAAGCTTCGAGGAGGCCACGAGGTAGGGGGCGCGCCCTCCACCCTCGTGGGCCCCTCGTGGCTCCCCTGACGTACTTCTTCCGCCTATATATCTCCATATACCCTAAAAACAAGAGCAATAGATCGGGAGTTCCGCCGCCAGAAGCCTCCGTAGCCACCGAAAGCCAATCTAGACCCGTTCCGGCACCCTGCCGGAGGGAAATCCTTCTCCGGTGGCCATCTTCATCATCCCGGTGCTCTCCATGACGAGGAGGGAGTAGTTCTCCCTCGGGGCTGAGGGTATGTACCAGTAGCTATGTGTTTGATCTCTCTCTCTCTCTGTGTTCTTGATTTGGCACGATCTTGATGTATCGCGAGCTTTGCTATTATAGTTGGATCTTATGATGTTTTCTCCCCCTCTACTCTCTTGTAATGGATTGAGTTTCCCCTTTGAAGTTATCTTATCAGATTGAGTCTTTAAAGATTTGAGAACACTTGATGTATGTCTTGCCGTGCGTATCTGTGGTGACAATGGGATATCACGTGATTCACTTGATGTATGTTTTGGTGATCAACTTGCGGGTTCCGCCCATGAACCTATGCATAGGGGTTGGCACACGTTTTCGTCGTGATTCTCCGGTAGAAACTTTGGGGCACTCTTTGAGGTTCCTATGTGTTGGTTGAATAGATGAATCTGAGATTGTGTGATGCATATCGTATAATCATACCCACGGATACTTGAGGTGACATTGGAGTATCTAGGTGACATAGGGTTTTGGTTGATTTGTGTCTTAAGGTGTTATTCTAGTATGAACTCTAGGGCTGTTTGTGACACTGATAGGAATAGCCCAACGGATTGATTGGAAAGAATAACTTTGAGGTGGTTTCGTACCCTACCATAATCTCTTCGTTTGTTCTCCGCTATTAGTGACTTTGGAGTGACTCTTTGTTGCATGTTGAGGGATAGTTATGTGATCCAATTATGTTATTATTGTTGAGAGGACTTGCACTAGTGAAAGTATGAACCCTAGGCCTTGTTTCAACGCATTGCAATACCATTTACGCTCACTTTTATCATTAGTTACCTTGCTGTTTTTATATTTCCAGATTACAAAAACCATTATCTACTATCCATATACCACTTGTATCACCATCTCTTCGCCGAACTAGTGCACCTATACAATTTACCATTGTATTGGGTGTGTTGGGGACACAAGAGACTCTTTGTTATTTTGTAGCAGGGTTGCTTGAGAGAGACTGAGAGAGTCCTGGATTAGGGGGTGTTTGGATAGCCGGACTATACCTTCAGCCGGACTCCTGGACTATGAAGATACAAGATTGAAGACTTCGTCCCGTGTCCGGAAGGGACTTTCCTTGGCGTGGAAGGCAAGCTTGGCGATACGGATATTCAGATCTCTACCATTGTAACCGACTCTATGTAACCCTAACCCTCTCCGGTGTCTATATAAACCGGAGGGTTTTAGTCCGTAGGACAACATACACATCAACAACCATACCATATGCTAGCTTCTAGGGTTTAGCCTCTCCGATCTCGTGGTAGATCTACTCTTGTACTACCCATATCATCAATATTAATCAAGCAGGACGTAGGGTTTTACCTCCATCGAGAGGGCCCGAACCTGGGTAAAACTTCGTGTCCCTTGCCTCCTGTTACCATCCGGCCTAGACGCATAGTTCGGGACCCCCTACCCGAGATCCGCCGGTTTTGACACCGACATTGGTGCTTTCATTGGGAGTTCCTCTGTGTCGTCGCCGTCAGGCCTGATGGCTCCTACGATCATCAATAGCGATGCAGTCCAGGGTGAGATCTTCCTCCCCGGACAGATCTTCGTCTTCGGCGGCTTCGCACTGCGGGCCAATTCACTTGGCCATCTGGAGCAGATCGAAAGCTACGCCCCTGGCTGTCAGGTCAGATTTGGAAGTTTAAACTACACGACTGACATCCGCGGGGACTTGATCTTCGACGGATTTGAGCCACTGCCGAGCGCGCCGCACTGTCACGACGAGCATGATCTAACTCTGCCGCCGAACAGTGCCCTGGAGGCCACACCCGCACCGGCTCCGACCCTTAGTTCGGAGCCAACTGCGCCGATCGAGGATGGGCGGTTGGACGCCACCTCGGGGGCTGCGACCCCAACGGCGATTGAGCCGAACACCAGCCCCGTACTCTGCGAGACTTGTGACTCCAAGGAGCCGGACTCCTCTTCGGACTCTGAACCCTCCGCGCCCCTGCCAATCGAATCCGATTGGGCGCCGATCATGGAGTTCACTGCCGCAGACATCTTTCAGCACTCGCCTTTCGGCGATATCTTGAAGTCGCTGAAGTCTCTCTCTTTATCAGGAGAGCCCTGGCCGGACTACGGTCAGCAAGGTTGGGGTACGGACGATGAAGAAATTCAAAGCCCACCCACCACCCACTTTGTAGCCACTGTCAACGACTTAACCGACATGCTCGACTTCGACTCTAAAGACATCGACGGTATGGACGCCGATGAAGGAGATGATGAAGCACCAGCGCCTACCAGGCCCTGGAAGGCCACCTCGTCATATGACATATACATGGTGGACACCCCAAAAGAAGGAGATGGCGATGGAACAGCGGAGGATGACCCCTCCAAGAAATAGCCTAAGCGCCAGCGTCAGCGGCGCCGCTCAAAATCCCGCCAAAACAAACACGGCGATTCCAGCACGGGAGATAATAATACCCCGAAAAGTGTCGAAGAAAATCCCCTCCAGCAAGATGTAGCACAGGAGGATGGAGAAACCAGCCCTCATGAGGGAGCGGCTGACAGAGAGGTCGAGGACGATAATTATATGCCTCCCTCCGAAGACGAGGCAAGCCTCGACGACGACGAATTCGTCGTGCCAGAGGATCCCGTCGAACAAAAACGTTTTCAACGCAGGCTTATGGCCACGGCAAGAAGCCTCAAGAAAAAACAGCAACAGCTTAAAACTAATCAAGATTTGCTAGTAGATAGATGGACTGAAGTCCTTGCGGCCGAAGAGCATAAACTCGAACGCCCCTCCAAGAGCTACCTAAAGTGCATGTTGCTACCCCGATTAGAGGAGGAAGCACTTGATGCAGCCGACCGGCCACCTCGTGGCCGCGACAGAGAGGCCTCTCGGCCCTCCACACAAGCCGCACCTCGTACCAAGGCATGGGAATACGTGCTGGACTTACGAGACATGTTGGAGGACAAGGCAAGGTAAACACGATCGATCTACGGATCACGTGGGCACCCCACGGCTCGAGATGGTAACCGTCACGCCGGCCACAAATTCGGCAGGGCCGAACACAGTAGACAAAGCTCAATGGAGCTACATGATGATATCACCCAGTACAGAGGCGCCGCACACCCACTATGCTTTACAAATGAAATAATGGATCATCAAATCCCCGAGGGTTTCAAACCCGTAAACATCGAATCATATGATGGCACAACAAATCCTGTGGTATGGATCGAGGATTATCTCCTTCATATCCACATGGCCCGTGACGACGGTTTCCACGCCATCAAATACCTCCCACTCAAGCTTAAAGGACCAGCTCGGCATTGGCTTAACAGCTTGCCAACAGGATCAATTAGTTGTTGGGAGGACCTGGAAGCCGCATTCCTCGATAATTTCCAGGGCACTTATATGCGACCCCCAGACGCCGATGACCTAAGTCACGTAATTCAGCAGCCAGAGGAATCAGCCAGGAAATTCTGGACACGGTTCCTAACAAAGAAAAATCAAATAGTCGACTGTCCGGATGCGGAGGCCCTAGCAGCCTTCAAGCACAATATCCGTGACGAGTGGCTGGCCCGGCACCTCGGACAGGAAAAGCCGAAATCTATGGCAGCACTCACGACACTCATGACCTGCTTTTGCGCGGGAGAAGACAGCTGGCTTGCTCATAGCAACAATATGACCAAGAACCCTGGTAATTCGGACACCAGGGACATTAGTGGCAGGTCGCGTCGCAACAAGCAGAAGCGCCGCATTAACGGCGACAATGCTGAGAATACGTCAGTTAATGCCGGATTCAGAGGCTCTAAACCCGGTCAGCGGAAAAAGCCATTCAAAAGGAATACTAGGGGCCCGTCCAGCTTGGACCGAATACTCGACCGCTTGTGCCAAATACATGGCACCCCTGAAAAGCCGGCCAATCACACCAACAGGGATTGTTGGGTGTTCAAGCAGGCAGGCAAGTTAAACGCTGACAATGAAGACAAGGGGCTGCATAGCGATGACGACGAGGAGCCCCGGCCGCCGAACAACAATGGACAGAAGGGTTTTCCCCCACAAGTATGGACGGTGAGCATGATATACGCAACCCACGTCCCCAAAAGGGAGCGGAAGCGCGCGTTAAGGGACGTATATGCGGTAGAGCCAGTCGCCCCAAAGTTCAACCCATGGTCCTCCTGCCCGATCACCTTTGATCGAAGAGACCAACCCACTAGAATCCATCATGGCGGATTTGCCGCATTGGTTCTAGACCCAATTATTGACGGATTTCATCTCACTAGAGTCCTTATGGACGGCGGCAGCAGCCTGAACCTGCTTTACCAGGATACAGTGCGAAAAATGGGCATAGATCCCTCGAGGATTAAGCCCACCAAAACGACCTTTAAAGGCGTAATACCAGGTGTAGAGGCCAACCATACAGGCTCAGTCACACTTGAAGTGGTCTTCGGATCTCCGGATAATTTCTGAAGCAAGGAGTTGATCTTCGACATAGTCCCATTCCGCAGTGGCTATCACGCATTGCTCGGATGAACCGCATTCGCCAGGTTCAATGCGGTACCGCACTACGCATACCTTAAGCTCAAGATGCCAGGCCCTCGTGGAGTAATTACGGTCAATGGAAACACCGAACGCTCCCTCCGAACGGAGGAGCACATGGTGGCCCTTGCAGCGGAAGTACAAAGCAGCCTATCCAGGCAATTCTCTAGTCCGGCCATTAAACGTCCGGACACCGTCAAGCGCGCCCGGAGTAACCCACAACAAAACCGCCTGGCACATTCCGAGCAGGCGTAGCAATGCGGCCCCAACCCCAACCCTTGCAAAAAGGCGACACCAGTACTTCACGTACATAACTACGCTCTAGAAATACCATGGGCATAGGGGGAGGGGCACCATCACGGCACGCCCAAAACACGGCTTAAACCGCATCAGGGGCTGCCGATTTTTTAATTTTCTCTCACTTCCAGGACTCTACTCTTCGGAAGGCCTGTTCGGCAGTTCAATTGCCGCACAAACGATGCAAGAACCAGGGAAGCAGACAAGCCATGCCGCATTACCAAACTCCCACGTGGTCTCTATCACGAGCAGTATACCTTTTTCGCATACTATTCCGCAGCTTGCCCCTGGAGCAGACATGTTAAATAGTCCAACTTTTTGTTTATCGCATTACTTGTATCGTTCTGCTTCGATCGCAACCATTTTTAATCAACAATGCATAGCTTTTGTCTATTTTCGCATTACCTTTTTATAAATATATGTTCCTTAACAACATGTTGCTTCCGTACAATTTGGTACGGCCAAAATACGCCAGGGGCTTTTAGCACCCCCCAATATGGTGTGAGAAGTCCGAACACTTTCACAAGTGCGGCACCCCGAACTTATAGCATTATATGCATCGGCTCCGAATCATGTCTTGGGTCAATAGTTGGGTTTGCCCGGCTCCTATGTTTTGGTGCCTTACGTTCCGCTATATCGGCTAAGGTAGCACTAGGAGAACCACTGCGATTGTGCCCCAGTTGAGCTGGGCCGAGCACCTCAGTGGAGAAAGCTAAAACTGACTGTCATGATGAAGTGAGAGCTGGTCGCTGTTCGAGAGGTTTTTTCGAGTCCCTAAAGACTTATGCCTCTTAGGGCGAGGAGTCGGCTCTGTCCGGCCAAGGCGTGGATAGAGCCCCAAACTCGGTCTTCAGAATACTAGGGGCTTCGCCGAAATTTAAAATTATAGAATTCTATGGCTAAGTGAGAGTGTTCACGCATTATAGTCCGATTGCCTCATTCGTTGGGCTGAGCGCCTCCCTCGAAGGACCCAAATATGGGAAAAAGAGCGTCCAGGTTTATCCCCGAACACCCCAGCACTAGCGGCACGGGGGCAGAAGCCGACGACTCGCCATCTCTCAGTATTGATAAACAGCCGCACAGAAGGTAATATTTTAAATTCAAAAAGCATTGCTCCGCGCATATGAACAAGTTTTCAGCGCACACGACAAAAACGAGCGAGTTTTACTAAAAAATTACATCCCTAGTACATTCATCCGCCACAAGGCGGGCACCCTTCAGAACATCCTTATAGTAATTTTCGGGCTTGCGATGCTCTTTCCCCGGCGGTGGCCCGTCCGTCACAAGCTTCTCAGCATCCAGCCTGCCCCAGTGCACCTTAGCACGGGCAAAGGCCCTACGGGCACCTTCAATGCAGACAGAGCGCTTGATGACTTCGAGCCTTGGACAGGCCTCCACCAGCCGCCGCACCAGCCCGAAATAGCTCCCAGGCAGAGCCTCTCCAGGCCACAGCCGAACTAGGAGGCCCTTCATGGCCTGTTCGGCCGCCCTGTGGAGCTCGACCAGTTGCTTCAGCTGGTCGCTCAGGGGCACGGGGTGTCCGGCCTCAGCATACTGAGACCAGAACACCTTCTCTGTCGAGCTACCCTCTGACGCTCGATAAATGCGCCGGCATCATCTCTCTCTTT
>NC_053024.1:598101441-598123962 GCF_003073215.2 Triticum urartu | reverse complement strand
GCTTGCATAACCAAATTAAACATCCACTTACATAGGTGGCTACTACAACCATGGCATTTGCACACACCAAAGTAAACTGTTACATGCATAATTACATAGGTGGCTACTACACACATGACATTTCCACACACACCAATAAAGTAAACTATATATTACATGCATGATTAACTAGCATAAACGATCATCTGATCATCATCTACTTCTTGTGAAGCTTGCTCTTCTTGTGGCTAGATCGGGGCTCGTCGATTTGGGTAACGAGGCACTTCCTCATGTCAACGATCCGCTTGTGCATCTCGTAGCATGTGTACACGCTCTTGGCCGCGAACCTGAGGTGAGGTTCATCCAGTTGCCGCGTCCAGGCCTTGTGCCAGGATACGGGACTTGTTCTTTGGGCATCATGCTTCATCCTTTTGTAGTAGGGGTCGATGATGGCCGAGGCGAGTTCGACCAGGGAGTCCTGCTTCGTGCTTCCCCATACCCTGTAGTGGTCACGGATTTCGACAAGGTTCTTGCAGGCCAAGCCCGTAACACTGAGTGCTTTTACATCGTCTTTGGTATCCACCATGGCGAACTTGTAGTCGGTGTTGTTGACAAACCTGTTGAAACGGTCGCAAGGCTCTGTGGCCATGCAATAGTGGTAGATGAGGACATGATGGCGCACGCGCAGGGCGACGGCAACCTTCTGATCTATACCAGGACGACCGGCGGTGTACTGGAGGTCGATGCCGACCACCTTGTACTTGTCTTCAGCAAGCAACTGTTCAATGCTGTTGATGTAGTCGTCCACGACGGCCGGGTCGATGGTGTACACCACCGAGAGATCCGTCTCCCTCGCGTGGGTCTCCACTCTATGCTCGCCGATCACCATTGGAGCGCCGCCGGACATCCCCTCTCTATGTATCGTCGTGGGTGTGCTTGTTGTGTTGTGGGGCGGGATCGAAAGGTTGAAGAGACTAAGGTTATAATGGCCGCGGGAATTAAAGGGGAAGCCGGACGGCCAGGAATATCAGCGAGCCCTGATGGCAGTTCTAATTTGCAACACATAACTCCATCGTGCCGCACGTAACTGCATCGTGTGGCAATGCGCGCGGTGCAACCGCATGCATATGGGGCACCCGACATGATCGTGCGCACGCCCAACCGCTGGCAGAGCGCTCGCGGAGGGATGCGAGCAGAGCGCTCCGCGGTCGCCTCGAGGAAAAGTTGTCCACAAGCCGAGCGCGCCGACGGACGCGAGCAGAGTGCGCCAACGGACGTGACCGAGCACGCCGCGACGCCTAATGTCGAGCACAGCGTGCTGCGGCGCCTAACGGCAAGAAGAGCTTGCCGGGGGATGCGAGCAGAGGATGACACAGTGATATGTGGCAAATAATACAAATTGTGCGAGCGATGTCGGAGACATCAAGCGCAAATCAGATTAGAGTTGCGTGTGCGACGTGGTAGACAGTTGATCCATCAGTGATGTTTGTGATGGAATAAGCTGTGTGTGTTGCGGGAAAACGCTTGCTGGTGTATAACCTTAAATTTAACCAAAAAAGTGTTAATGCATGTTAC
This sequence comes from Triticum urartu, assembly GCF_003073215.2. Classification (NCBI taxonomy): domain Eukaryota; kingdom Viridiplantae; phylum Streptophyta; class Magnoliopsida; order Poales; family Poaceae; genus Triticum; species Triticum urartu. The sequence continues at coordinate 598,122,408 of NC_053024.1, read as the reverse complement.
AAAAATTGTATAGCTGGAAACTATATTCATATACGATTCCAACGATATAATCTATGGCGACATGCATTCGTATTTTATTAGTTAATAAATCTTACTTATAAACCAGGACGGGGGTATAGTAGGTAATTAAATCGCAAACGTTTTTTTATTAAATGTATGTGTACGTCCTCTCGTCCTCCTCACACACGTCTTGTCACCCCGCTGTCGCAGACGGCTTACAGGCAAGCTTGCGCAGCCCGCGGGGGCGTTCTTTTGGCCAAACAGTGACGCCAATGAATCGTCGGTGAGCCCGTTCCCACGCAACCTAGCAGGTTCCCGCGCAAGCTTCCCGCCTGACTAAGTGAAATCCCCCAAAATCCCAATGCTTACCGGCCTGCTATAAAAACCCTCACGGCCGGCGAGTCATGCGTCGCATTTTCCCCTCCCTCCCTGTAGCTTATCTCGTCTGCTTCTTCCACAATCGCCAATGGCACCGGTCTGTCATCATCGCTCAGCCACTCCGCCATCTTCAGAGGACAGCTCTAGCTGGGAGGCTACACCGCGGCGGCGCAGCAGTCCCCGGCGTAGTGTAGTGCGCATGGCGTCCCTGTTGGTGTGCGTGGAACACCCACCACACGCTCCCCTGCAACTGCCCGTCGGCAGCTGTCGCCGGCCGCCATTGCCGCCACACCACCGTTGAAAGCCAGGGCCATCTCCCCCTCCGCTGCCGTGTCCCGAAGGCAGGAGGTGGCTGTCGTGGTCGCCACCCCCTGCCAGCCATTGTGGCCATCACCCGCTCCGCCATCGCATCCCGAAGGCGGGAGGTGGTGGTCGTGGCCGCCACCCCATCGTCGGCCGCCGTGGCTGCCAGCCCATAGTCGACCGCCGGGATCATCACCCACTTCGCCATCGCCACCCGAAGGAGGGGGGTGGAGGCGGAGGCCCACACGTGCGCCAGCGACCTTGCGTGCTACATCGAGTTCCTGCAGGAAGAGGAGCGCCTCATCGAGCACGCAAAGAGCCTTACCGCAGCCGTGGCCGCAGCACACGCCGACGTAGAGGCGAGGAGTCAGGAGATCTACGAGCAGTCCGACCGCTTCGAGAGGGATCGTCTGGAGCAGCAGTGGACCTCCGAGCTGGCGAACGTCGCTAAACGTGCAGCAGCGGCAGGCACCGTATTGCATTTGTCCAGCTCGTCGGTAGGCTCCTCCTCCTTGCCTCTTACCGAGTGCGCTCGGCAGAGGAGAGGCTGCCGGAAGTAGCACAAAGCCCCTCTGTGGTAGTAGTAGTATTTAGGGGCTATTTTGTTCAGTTCATCTGACTATAGATGTGTGGTCGAACTGTACAACGTACTTAAAATTAGCTAGTATATATAGTTGAACTAGCTATTTCAGTACATGGTTGGCAATAGTTGGGGAGAAGTTTGGTCGGTTTAGCTGTCGAGTTGAACTGTTTGTATAAATCAAGAACGACTGCTTAATGTATGAATGAAATCTATGCTTATTACTGAATTTTATTTGCAAAAATTACATAGTGCTAATGATTTCTAGCTACATATTTTAACAAATCACAGTGTTAAAAGGATTGCCAAATGGCAACGTTACTAGATCAACAAATGTAAATCTTTCCAGTTTGACAAATGGCAACATACCCAATATGACAGATGCAAATCTTACCAAATGGTTTGGACGAGGTTGCACATGGGTCATCCAGAACAACCGTTTGCGTTGAAGGGCTGCACAAATCCTGCGCTGCTCTCACTTTGCATACGGGTGTTCTATCTAAATTGTTTGCGATCAAGAGCTGCAGAAATCTTGCTCGGCACATTTTCTCTTGGCTTCCTGGGGAAGCTGTGGGTTTGCATACGGGTGTTCTAACTAAAACGTTTGTGATGAGTGTTTTATATTTAAAAAGCGAATTAAACTATGGCCTGGGCGCCATTAATGGAGAGGATGCGAGCAAGGTGGGCGGCCATGGAAATCAAAGGGCTCGCTTCCCAGTGAGCCTATGCAGCGTACATCTCGCACGCTTCCCGGTGAGCCTGCGCACTCGAGGACAACTTGCACGCTTCTCAGTCAGCCTGCGCACCGGCCGACGCTCGCACGCCTCCCATTCAGTCAAGGTCAAGCAGCTGTCCGCACGGCACCTCCTACAACCATTAAAACCAAGACACGTGGCGTCACATGAATGGTTAACAGAATTTTGAATTTACTAGAATTTAAAAACCAGGCATCTCAATGTTTTGCCGGCAATCAACAGTGCTCCGGTGTTTGAAATTCATGCCCATTTCTTGCATGGGGCCTAAGCATGCTCACAAGGACACAGATTTGATTTTTCAACCAATTTATATGCACTGGAGCATGTGCATGTAGTTCAAATTTGAATTATGCACATAAAATGCATTGCAAACTCACTTAATGCATAAAAATGTCCAAACGAACCCCGAAAAATCACAAAAATTCACACAACACTCATGTTGTTCTATGTTGACACGAGAAAAAAACTTGAAAGCAAAAGAGGCAATGGATATCGTTTCGTCCCCAAAGGTGGGACGTTCCCTACGGAAAACCATCATGCTTGTTGTGAGAAGCTCTGGTTTGTGAGAAGCATATACCCAAACCTGCCCCAAATGGGACAGAATTTGTACCACGGCATGTTGATGCCGCTCCATGATAGCATGCCAAGTTTCATGAATTTCAGACGAGTTTTGGATTTACTAGAATTTAAAAACAGGCATCTCAATGTTTTGCCGGCAATCAACGGCGCCCCGGTGTTTGAAATTCATTCCCATTTCTTGCATGGGACCTAAGTATGCACCCAAGGACACAGATTTGATTTTTCAACCAATTTATATGCACTGGAGCATGTGCATGTAGTTCAAATTTGAATTATGCACATAAAATGCATTGAAAACTCAGTTAATGCGTAAAAATGTCCAAACGAACCCCAAAAAATCACAAAAAATCCCACAACACTCCTGTTGTTCTATGTTGACACAAGAAAAAAAATTAAAAGCAATAAGAGGCAACAGATATCGTTTCGTCCCCAAAGGTGGGACGTTCCCTACCGAAAACCATCATGCTTGTTGTGAGAAGCTCCGGTTTGTGAGAAGCATATAGCCAGACCTGCCCCAAATGGGACAAAATTTGCACCACGGCATGTTGATGGCGCTCCATGATAGCACGCCAAGTTTCATGAATTTCAGACGAGTTTTAGATTTACTAGAATTTAAAAACCAGGCATCTCAATGTTTTGTCGGCAATCAACGGTGCCCCGGTGTTTGAAATTCATTCCCATTTCTTGCACGGGACCTAAGAATGCACCCAAGGACACATATTTGATTTTTCAACCGATTTATATGCACTGGAGCATGTGCGTGTAGTTCAAATTTGAATTATGCACATAAATTGCATTGAAAACTCAGTTAATGCATAAAATGTCCAAACGAACCCCAAAAAATCACAAAAATTTGCACAACACTCTTGTTGTTCTACGTTGACACCAGAAAAATATTTGAAAGAAATAAGAGGCAATGGATATCATTACGTCCCCAAAGGTGGGACGTTCCCTACCGAAAACCAGCATGCTTGTTGTGAGAAGCTCCTTGTGAGAAGCATATACCCGAACCTGCCCCAAATGGGACAAAATTTGTACCACCACATGTTGATGCCGCTCCATGATAGCATGCCAAGTTTCATGAATTTCAAACGAGTTTTGGATTTACTAGAATTTAAAAACCATTCATCTCAATGTTTTGCCGGCAATCAACGGTGCCCCGGTGTTTGAAATTCATTCCCATTTCTTGCATGGGACCTAAGCATGCACCCAAGGACACAGATTTGATTTTTCAACGAATTTATATGCACTGGAGCATGTGCATGTAGTTCAAATTTGAATTATGCACATAAAATGCATTGAAAACTCAGTTAATGCATAAAAATGTCCAAACGAACCACGAAGAATCACAAAAATTCACACAACACTCCTGTTGTTCTATGTTGGCTCGAGAAAAAAAATTGAAAGCAATAAGAGGCAATGGATATCGTTTCATCCCCAAAGGTGGGACGTTCCCTACCAAAAACCATCATGCTTGTTATCAGAAGCTCCGATTTGTGAGAAGCATATACCCAAACCTGCCCCAAATGGGACAAAATTTGTACCACGGCATGTCGAAGCCGCTACATGATAGCATGCCGAGTTTCATGAATTTCAGACGAGTTTCGGATTTACTAGAATTTAAAAACCAGGCATTAATCACCCACAAGTATAGGGGATCTATAGTAGTCCTTTCGATAAGTAAGAGTGTCGAACCCAACGAGGAGCAGAAGGAAATGATAAGCGGTTTTCAGCAAGGTATTCTCTGCAAGTACTGAAATAAGTGGTAACAGATAGTTTTGTGATAAGATAAACTGTAACGAGCAACAAGTAACAAAAGTAAATAAAGTGCAGCAAGGTGGCCCAATCCTTTTTGTAGCGAAGGACAAGCCGGAACAAACTCTTATAATAGGAAAAGCGCTCCCGAGGACACATGGGAGTATCGTCAAGCTAGTTTTCATCACGTTCATATGATTCGCGTTCGATACTTTGATAATTTGATATGTGGGTGGACCGGTGCTTGGGTGCTGTTCTTACTTGAACAAGCATCCCACTTATGATTAACCTCTATTGCAAGCATCCGCAACTACAACAAAAGTATTAAGGTAAACCTAACCATAGCATGAAACATATGGATCCAAATCAGCCCCTTACGAAGCAACGCATAAACTAGGGTTTAAGCTTCTATCACTCTAGCAACCCATCATCTATTTATTACTTCCCATTGCCTTCCTCTAGGCCCAAATAATGGTGAAGTGTTATGTAGTCGACGTTCACATAACACCACTAGAGGCTAGACAACATACATCTTATCACAATATCAAACGAATACCAAATTCACATGACTACTAATAGCAAGACTTCTCCCTTGTCCTCAGGAACAAACGTAATTACTCACAAAGCATATCATGTTCATAATCAGAGGGGTAATAATATGCATATAGGATCTGAACATATGATCTTCCACCAAATAAACCAACTAGCATCAACTACAAGGAGTAATCAACACTACTAGCAACCTACTAGCACCAATCCCGGACTTTGAGACAAGAATTGGATACAAGAGATGAACTAGGGTTTGGAGATGAGATGGTGCTGGTGAAGATGTTGATAGATTCCCTCCCGGAGGAAGTATCCCGGCAGAACAGCTCTGCCGGAGCTCTAGATTGGTTCGCCAAGGTTCCGCCTCGTGGCGGCGGAGTCTCGTCCCGAAAAGTTCCTTCGATTTTTTTCTCATCGAAAGACTTCATATAGCAGAGAGATGGGACGTCGGAGACCCAGGGGGCCCACGAGGTAGGGGGCGCGCCCTAGGAGGGGGGGGCCCCCCACCCTCGTGAGAGGGTGTGGGCCCCCTGGCCTTCATCTTTGGCAAGGATTTTCCTTTATTTATTTTAAGATGTTCCGTGGAGTTTCAAGACTTTTGGAGTTGCGCATAATAGGTCTCTAATATTTGCTCCTTTTCCAGCCCAGAATTCCAGCTGCCGGCATTCTCCCTCATGTAAACCTTGTAAAATAACAGAGAATGGCCATAAGTATTGTAACATAAAGTGAAATAACAGTCCATAATGCAATAAATATCGATATAAAAGCATGATGCAAAATGGACGTATCAACTCCCCCAAGCTTAGATGATGAGGACATCAATACCATTGTTACACCCACAGCCCCTACTGTTACATATACTGGACCAATTACTAGAGCTCGCGCACGCCAATTAAATTACCAGGTACTTTCGTTTCTTGGTAATGATTCTAATGTTCATGAGATTATGATGCTGCCTAAATTGGATACATTTGTTTTGCTTACAAATGAAGGGCCTAGCTTGGAGAAGGATGAACATTGGAGCAAGAAAACGCATGAGTTGATGGCATGCGCAAGGGGATCAAGAACGGAGTTACAAGTGATGATTTCAGGACTTTGAAGCCGCCATAAGGAGTGCATGAAGCCTTGGACGAAATATACAAGATGCCACTTCATAATATTCGTCCATAGGCTATTCTAGGTGCTGCGTCACCTTATTAATGGGCCAGGCCCATGTAATTTCGAAATACTTAAGTATAGGCTATTTTTAGAGTCCGTATGTGTGGGGAAACAAGAGTTAGGGTTGGTTTCGGACCCCACCCTCAAGGGCCACGAAATTCCCCCCTCTTCCTCCATATATACAGCCCTTAGGGCGTCGTTTAGACTTTGGGTTTTGTTTAGATTAAAAGTTCGCCATAGCTGCAACTTCGCGTACTTCGTTTGTGTCCAACGACCAGACCAAGACGTCACAGAACCCCACGTTGATCAATAAAGCTTTCATCTTATATTCGCAATATCCAGATTGCAATCTCAGTTTCTTGCTTGTTCTTCGTTTGCTCGCAGGAAACAGACCCTCGTGGTCAGGTTGATCGTGCTCCGGCGTGGTCAATAACCCTCGGAAGTTGGTTTAGCGATTGCTAAGGCGCGACGTCTCGCACGTTCGTAGTCGGATCGTCAAGGTCAACTCCCACAGAAACGATAGCCACCATCTCATCGAAACATCGGGACACCTTAGCCTCTATCAAGTGGTATCAGATTTCCAGGTTGCTCGGTGAGATTTTACAGTTTTTCGTAGATTAGATCGAGTCTGTTCTTCATACCTACAGTCCACGAAAAAGCCAGAAAAAAATTAGGGTTAGTTCATCATATCCGAACCAATCTCGAGCCTTTGCATAATCTTTTTAGGGTTTTTGCTTTGTTGAATTTGCGGTTGCATCGTCGTGTCAAGTTGCTGGTCTTAGAGTCTAGTCTTTTAGAGTTTCGAGTTCTGGTCACAAGTTGTCACGCCGCCGCCGCACCATCATCATCGCCCATCTACCACTTTTGCTTATCCGCCACCGCTCTGAATCCATATCCATATACCACCACCAATCCGTATCCATATACCACCATCAATCTCTATCCATATACCACCACCGCTACCATATACCACCACCGCTGCCATATACCACAACCATATATCCACCACCAATCCGAGTTCTTCTCATATTAGGTTTGTTCTTGAGATCAATCTAAATTCCGATTCGTGTTTCCTTGCCTGCGTAGGTCAGAAAAAAAGTCTGGAGACCCCCGGGCAGTTTTTAGGCCAAAATTTTCACGGGCAAATATTTTTTCCCTATCCTATTTTTAGGTTTTTCTGAGTCTTTTGAGCCACGTGCCATCATAGTGATTTTTTGTCGCACTTTTTCGTCGTCGCTGCCCTGATTTCCGAAAAAAAAGTGAAAAAAAATTTCGTGCCCATCCTATCAGTTTGACGAGGGAAGAGTTTTGAGACACTCGCCATTATAGTAATTTTTCGCAAAAAAAGAGGAGCGCAAAAAAAAGCGAAAAAAAAGTTCCAGAGTGTGCTTTTCCCTTATTTACGTGCAGCGCCGTGATTTTGTTAGTGTTCTAGGCTCGCGTCTCTAGCACGGTCTAGCCTAGGACCAGCACAGTACCGTCGTTGAGCGTTTATTCAACTTTGCATCTCTGAATTGATTATTGCTGACCCTTTTTGCTACCATACTATAAGCCTTCCCAGCTCCACATACCTCTACGTCGTGCGTTTGACTCTCCCTGGCAATCGCTCTATCCAAGCTTTTGAGAGTTTTGACTACAAGGTTGCCGATCACCGCCTGCTGCTGGGTAAGAACTGGTAAGAATTTGAGATTTGCTTGACGGATTTGTGACACCCGCCACCACCACCTCTTGTTAGTATTCTGTAGGATCATATTCTTGTGTGTTTTCTATGTTGCTAACCACAGGATCACAAGCCGACGAGACTGACTGGGAGAACATGACGAATCAGGAGTTGCATGATAAATTTCAGCAAATGATGAATGGACAGGTGCAGGATGTGCTAAACAGATTTGAAGAGGCCATGGAGAAGATAGATGACATGGAGAAGACGTTCGAAACAAAGCTCGATAAGGTTTAATGAATTGCTCGCGCGTCTTCCACCACCACCACCGGCTGCACCTAACGCACCTCTACAACAACAACAACGACGACTACCTACACATCGTGAAACAGCCCTCCGCCGAGCGAGCCGTCTCCCTCTTGCACCTGGCCAAACTGTTGGTGCTGCTGTTGATACTTCTGTGGCTCCTGCTGCTGATGCGGAGGAGGATGATTTTGCTGGAGATTACGAGGATGAGGTTGATCAAAATCAGAACTACGTGCCACCACCAGCACAGCAACCACCAGGTCGTCCACATGCAAATAATGGCAATGGTAGGGCTCACCCTCAGGTACGAGATCATGACCATCTCCCTAAACTAAAATTGAATATTCCACCATTTGAGGGTAGATATGTTCCTGATATATATCTTACTTGGGAGTTAGAAACTGAACAACGATTTACATGTTTACAATATCCCGAGGAGAGACGTGTTCCTGCTGCTGTTTGTGCATTCACTAGTTTTGCATGTGTTTGGTGGTCTAAGCATTGTAGATTATATCCATTCCGCTACTTGGGCTGCTTTGAAAACTGCTATGCGTACTCGTTGGGTTCCACCATATTATCAACTGGAATTACTTCAAAAATTGCAGCGCTTAAGACAGGGAAAAAATTCTGTAGAAGAATATTATCAGGAATTACAAACTGGCATGATTAGATGTGGTATTGTTGAGGAGAATGAAGCTATGCTTGCACGTTTTATGGGTGGATTAAATAGAGAGATTCAGACGATTCTAGAGTATAAGGAGTATACTAATATCACTCGTTTATTCCATCTTGCTTGTAAAGCTGAACGTGAAGTGCAGGATCGACAGGCATTGGCGCGGACTAACTTTTCTGCAGGTCGACCTTCTTCATGGACACCACGTGCATCATCTACTTCCACACGTTCTGCTACCACCGGCGCCTCCGTCGGCTGCCACCTCCAACCGTGATACAATAAAGCAGGCACAATCACCACTATCTGCCAAGAGCACACCTTCTGGGCCTGCAAAGAGCTCTTCTTCATCCATGGCATCAACAGGGCAAACACATGATATTATTTGTCGACGTTGCAAGGGTGGAGGTCATTATGCGAGAGAATGCCCATCTAAGCGTGTGATGATTGTTACTGAGGATGGTGGGTATGAGTCCGCTAGTGACTATGATGAGGAGACTTTGGCTCTTATTACACGTGACGAACACGGTGGAGACGATTCTGATCATGAGACGCAATACATGGCTCCTGAAGATGCTGACAGGTATGAATGTTTAGTTGCTCAACGTGTTTTGAGTGTGCAGGTTACACAAGCTGAGCAAAATCAGAGGCATAATTTGTTCCATACAAAGGGAGTTGTGAAGGAACGTTCTGTTCGCGTGATCATAGATGGAGGGAGTTTGCAACAACTTGGCTAGCATGGAGATGGTGGAGAAGCTATCTCTCACCACAAGACCACATCCACATCCTTACTACATCCAATGGTTCAACAACAGCGGCAAGGTTAAGGTAACACGTACTGTTCGTGTGCATTTTAGTATCTCTACATATGCTGATTATGTTGATTGTGATGTGGTACCTATGCAAGCATGTTCCTTATTACTTGGTAGACCATGGCAATTTGATAAAAATTCTATTCACCATGGTAGAAACAATCAGTATACTCTTGTTCATAAGGATAAAAATATTACTTTGCTTCCTATGACTCCTGATTCCATTTTGAAAGATGATATTAATAGAGCTAATAAAGCAAAACAGGAGAAAACTAAGAGTGAAAATCAGATTGTGGCAAAAGAATTTGAGCAACAAATGCAGCCTAATAATAATAAACAATCTAGTGTTGCTTCTGAAATTAAATTGAAAAGTGCATGTTTACTTGCCACCAAATCTGATATTGATGATCTAGATTTTAGCAAATCTGTTTGCTATGCTTTTGTGTGCAAAGAGGCATTATTTTCATTCGAGGACGTGCCTTCCTCTTTGCCCCTGCTGTCACTAAGCTTAGCGATGATCGTTTAGTTTACTGCTATTGCTTTCTCCATAACTTATACATGTTCCTATGACTATGAGATTATGCAACTCCCGAATACCGGAGGACCACTTAGTGTGCTATCAAACGTCACAACATAACTGGGTGACTATAAAGATGCTCTACAGGTGTCTCTGATGGTGTTTGTTGAGTTGGCATAGATCAAGATTAGGATTTGTCACTCCGTGTATCAGAGAGGTATCTCTGGGCCCTCTCGGTAATGCACATCACTATAAGCCTTGCAAGCAATGTAACTAATGAGTTAGTTACGAGATGTAGCATTACATAACGAGTAAAGAGACTTGCCTATAACATGATTGAACTAGGTATGATGATACCGGCGATCGAACCTCGGGCAAGTAACATACCGATGACAAAGGGAACAATGTATGTTGTTATGCGGTTTGACCGATAAAGATCTTCGTAGAATATGTAGGAACCAAAATGAGCATCCAGGTTCCGCTATTGGTTATTTACCGGAGATGAGTCTCGGTCATGTCTACATAGTTCTCGAACCCGTAGGGTCCGCACGCTTAACGTTTAGTGAACGATCGGTATTATGAGTTTATGTGTTTTTATGTACCAAAGGTTTTTCGGAGTCCGGATGTGATCACGCATGACGAGGAGTCTCAAAATGGTCGAGACCGTAAAGATCAATATATTGGATGACTATGTTTGGACATCGAAATGGTTCCGGGTGAATTCAGGCATTTACCGGAGTACCGGGAGGTTACCGGAATCCCCCGGGAGGTATATGGGCCTTATTGGGCCATAGTGGTAGAGAGAAGGAAGCCTAGGAGGGGGAGCCCCCCCCAGCCCAATCTGAATTGGGTGGGGGGCCGACCCCCCCCTGTAGGATCGAAAGTATGTCTAGAGGGGGGTGATTAGACTACTTGACCAAATAAAAATCTAGCCTTTTCCCAATTTTAAGTCTTGCAGATTTTAGGAACCTAACAGAATTCAAGTAATCAACCTACACATGCAATTCTAAGAGTATGGCAGCGGAATGTAACAATTGCATATGAAGGTAAAGGGGGGAGTTTGGAGGGAGCAAACGCAATGTGGACACGAAGATTTTTGGCGTAGTTCCGATAGGTGGTGCTATCGTACATCCACCTTGATGGAGACTTCAACCCACGAAGGGTAACGATTAGATTTTGTGTGGAGGCTATATATACCCCTCCACCCACTCTTCATTCGTGGAGAGAGCCATCAGAACATGCCTACACTTCCAACATACATTTTCTGAGAGAGAACCACCTACACTTGTGTTGAGGTCAAGATATTCCATTCCAACCACATGAATCTTGATCTCTAGCCTTCCCCAAGTTGCTTTCCACTCAAATCATCTTTCCACCAAATCCTATCCTATGAGAGAGAGTTGAGTGTTGGAGAGACTATCATTTGAAGCACAAGAGCAAGGAGTTCATCATCAACACACCATTTGTTACCTCTTGGAGAGTGGTGTCTCCTAGATTGGTTAGGTGTCACTTAGGAGCCTCTGTCAAGATTGTGGAGTTGAACCAAGGAGTTTGTACGGGCAAGGAGATCGCCTACTTTGTGAAGATCTACCCTAGTTTCCACGAAAAAGCTATGGAAATCAAAGTAAATGGAAACCAAAGCTCTAATACCACTTGTAGGATCGAAAGTATGTCTAGAGCGGGGGTGATTAGACTACTTGACCAAATAAAAATCTATCCTTTTCCCAATTTTAAGTCTTGGCAGATTTTAGCAACCTAGCACAATTCAAGTAATCAACCTACACATGCAATTCTAAGAGTATAGCAGCGGAATGTAAAACAATTGCATATGAAGGTAAAGTGAGGAGTTTGAAGGGAGCAAACGCAATGTAGACATGGAGATTTTTGGCATGGTTCCGATAGGTTGTGCTATCGTACATCCACGTTGATGGAGACTTCAACCCACGAAGGGTAACGGTTGCGCGAGTCCACGGAGGGCTACACCCACGAAGGGTCCACGAAGAAGCATCCTTGTCTATCCCACCACGGCCATCGCCCACGAAGGACTTGCCTCACTAGGGTAGATCTTCACGAAGTAGGCGATCTCCTTGCCCGTACAAACTCCTTGGTTCAACTCCACAATCTTCCGGAGGCTCCCAAGTGACACCTAACCCAATCTAGGAGACACCACTCTCCAAAAGGTAATAGATGGTGTGTTGATGATGAACTCCTTGCTCTTGTGCTTCAAATGATAGTCTCCCCAACACTCAACTCTCTCTCATAGGATTGGATTTGGTAGAAAAGATGATTTGAGTGGAAAGCAACTTGGGGAAGGCTAGAGATCAAGATTTATGTGGTTGGAATGGAATATCTTGACCTCAACACAAGTGTAGGTGGTTCTCTCTCAGAAAATGTATGTTGGAAGTGTAGGCATGTTCTGATGCTCTCTCCACCAATGAAGAGTGGGTGGAGGGGTATATATAGCCTCCACACAAAATCTAACCGTTACACATAAATCACCAAACTCGGTGGGACCGAATTATAAACTCGGTCAGACCGATTTAGTTCAAAATGTGAACATTAGGATTTTCGGCGACCGACATGTCAACTCGGTGGGACCGATTCCATTAGGGTTAGGGCATAACGTAATCTCGGTGAGACCGATTACACAAACTCGGTGGACCGATTTTGGTAATAGACAAATAGAGAGTTGGTCAGGCAAACTCGGTGGGACCGATTTGCTCATCTCGGTTAGACCGAAACATTATGAAGGGGAAATAGAGAGTTTGCATTGCAATCTCGGCGGGACCGATTGCTCATCTCGGTTGGATCGAAACGTTACGAAGGGAAACAGAGAGGTTGCAATCCCATCTCGGTGAGACCGAGATCCCTATCGGTGAGACTGAATGACTAGGGTTTGTGGCAGTGGCTATGTCAAGTGAACTCGGTGGTGCTGGATAGAAGATTTTGGTGGGGCCGAGTTTGACTTTTGGTTTGGGACATATGTGGATATGAGAAAGTAGTTGAGGGTTTTTGGAGCATATCACTAAGCATTTTGAGCAAGTAACTCATTAGTCAACACCTCACCCCCTTTTAATAGTATTGGCTTTTCCTATGGACTCAATGTGATCTTGGATCACTAAAAGTAAAATGTAGAGTCTTGTGCTTTGAGCTTGAGCGAATCTTTTGTCCTTAGCATTTTGAGGGGTCCACTTTGTAATCCGTTCCATGCCAATCATTGAGCTCTCCTGAAACATTTATCTTAAAATAGCATTAGCTCAATGAGCTATATGTTGTTAGGAATTACCAAAACCACCCAGAGATAGTTGCACTTTCACCCCCTTTCCTTCCTCCTTCCTCCCCCTTCCTTCGTCTCCTAGTCCAACTAGGGAAGGGGGGATCCTACTCCCGGTGGGAGTAGGACTCCTCCAGGGCGCGCCATAGAGGGCCGACCCTCCCCCCTCCTCCACTCCTTTATATACGGGGGAGAGGGGCACCCCATAGAGACACAAGTTGACAATTGTCTTAGCCATGTGCGGTGCCCCCCTCCGCCATAATCCACCTCGGTCATATCGTAGCGTTGCTTAGACAAAGCCCTGTTCCAGTAGCTTCATCATCACCGTCATGACGCCGTCGTGCTGATGAAACTCTCCCTCGACACTCAGCTGGATCTAGAGTTCGTGGACGTCACCGAGATGAACGTGTGCAGATCGCGGAGGTGCCATACCTTCGGTGCTAGGATTGGTCAGATCGTGAAGACGTTTGACTACATCAACTGCATTGTCATAACGCTTCCGCTTACGGTCTACGAGGGTACGTGGCAACACTCTTCCCCTCTCGTTGCTATGCATCACCATGATAGATCTTGTGTGTGCGTATGAAAATTTTGAAATTACTGTGTTCCCCAACAATTCGATCACGGAGAGCTTCTACATCAGCACCATAGCCTCTCCGATGATGTGTGAGTAGTTTACCACAAACCTTCGGGGTCCATAGTTATTAGCTAGATGGCTTCTTCTCTCTCTTTGGTTCTCAATACAAAGTTCTCCTCGATGTTCTTGGAGATCTATTTGATGTAATAGTTTTTGCAGTGTGTTTCCTGAGATTCGATGAATTGTGGGTTTATGATCAAGATTGTTCTATCTATGAACAATCTTTGGTTCTTCTCTGAATTCTTATATGCATGATTTGATATCTTTGCAAGCACTACTACAGGATGCTGCTAACGCGACAACTACAATCAGAGACCTTCGAGAAAACTATGTGCGATGCCATAATCGCAAACGGTGCTGTATGAAAATCGTCAGAAATGTGTAAAACGTTTGCGACGACGGATGCATCAAACACGATTCAGGTTTTAGTTGCGTGTGCGATGAAGGGCATACGGTTCAGTTCAATGAACTGTTTGCGATGAGGAGGAACAAAAGAAACGGGCATCCAGATGGAGGCGTGTGCGATACACAGCATATGGTTCACTCGGATGAACTGTTTGTGATTAGGCAACACAAAAGAAACGGTCAGCGAGATCAAAGGTGTGTGCGATATACAGCATGCGGTTCACTCGGATGAACTGTTTGCGTTGAGACATGAGAACAGAAAGGGTTCAACTTAACAAGATCTATGTGATACGTGGCAAACAGGTATGTAATCAGAAATGTGTCTGAAGACCGATAAGAACACAGACGGTTGCTGCTAATAAGACGTGTGTATTGCGTGATGGGATTGCATACAGAACAACAACATATATATACACACACACTTATAAGGACATGCTTGCATAACCAAATTAAACATCCACTTACATAGGTGGCTACTACAACCATGGCATTTGCACACACCAAAGTAAACTGTTACATGCATAATTACATAGGTGGCTACTACACACATGACAATTTTCCACACACACCAATAAAGTAAACTATATATTACATGCATGATTAACTAGCATAAACGATCATCTGATCATCATCTACTTCTTGTGACGCTTGCTCTTCTTGTGGCTCGATCGGGCTCGTCGATTTGGGTAACGAGGCACTTCCTCATGTCAACGATCCGCTTGTGCATCTCGTAGCATGTGTACACGCTCTTGGCCGCGAACCTGAGGTGAGGTTCATCCAGTTGCCGCGTCCAGGCCTTGTGCCAGGATACGGGACTTGTTCTTTGGGCATCATGCTTCATCCTTTTGTAGTAGGGGTCGATGATGGCCGAGGCGAGTTCGACCAGGGGAGTCCTGCTTTCGTGCCCCCAAACCCTGTAGTGGTCACGGATTTTTCGACCAAGGTTCTTGCAGGCAAGCCCGTAACACCTGAGCGCTTTTTTAACCATCGTCTTTTGGTATCCACCGTGGCGAACTTGTAGTCGGTGCTGTTGACAAACCTATTGAAATGGTCACAAAGGGCCTCTGTTGGCCATGCAATAGTGTAGATGAGGACATGATGGCGCACTGCGCAGGGCGACAGACCTCTGATCTATTACCAGGACGACCGGCGGTGTACTGGAGGTCGATGCCGACCACTTGTACTTTGTCTCAAGCAAGCAACTGTTTCAAAATGCTGTTGAGTTAGTCGTCCACGACGGCCGGGTCGATGGTGTACACCACCGAGAGATCCGTCTCCCTCGCGTGGGTCTCCACTCTATGCTCGCCGATCACCATTGGAGCGCCGCCGGACATCCCCCTCTCTATGTATCGTCGTGGGTGTGCTTGTTGTGTTGTGGGGCGGGATCGAAAGGTTGAAGAGACTAAGGTTATAATGGCCGCGGGAATTAAAGGGGAAGCCGGACGGCCAGGAATATCAGCGAGCCCTGATGGCAGTTCTAATTTGCAACACATAACTCCATCGTGCCGCACGTAACTGCATCGTGTGGCAATGCGCGCGGTGCAACCGCATGCATATGGGGCACCCGACATGATCGTGCGCACGCCCAACCGCTGGCAGAGCGCTCGCGGAGGGATGCGAGCAGAGCGCTCCGCGGTCGCCTCGAGGAAAAGTTGTCCACAAGCCGAGCGCGCCGACGGACGCGAGCAGAGTGCGCCAACGGACGTGACCGAGCACGCCGCGACGCCTAATGTCGAGCACAGCGTGCTGCGGCGCCTAACGGCAAGAAGAGCTTGCCGGGGGATGCGAGCAGAGGATGACACAGTGATATGTGGCAAATAAGACAAATTTGTGCGAGCGATGTCGGAGACATCAAGCGCAAATCAGATTAGAGTTGCGTGTGCGAGACGTGGTAGACAGTTGATCCATCAGTGATGTTTGTGATGGAATAAGCTGTGTGTGTTGCGGGAAAACGCTTGCTGGTGTATAACCTTAAATTTAACCAAAAAAGTGTTAATGCATGTTACAAAAATTGTATAGCTGGAAACTATATTCATATACGATTCCAACGATATAATCTATGGCGACATGCATTCGTATTTTATTAGTTAATAAATCTTACTTATAAACCAGGACGGGGGTATAGTAGGTAATTAAATCGCAAACGTTTTTTATTAAATGTATGTGTACGTCCTCTCGTCCTCCTCACACACGTCTTGTCACCCCGCTGTCGCAGACGGCTTACAGGCAAGCTTGCGCAGCCCGCGGGGGCGTTCTTTTGGCCAAACAGTGACGCCAATGAATCGTCGGTGAGCCCGTTCCCACGCAACCTAGCAGGTTCCCGCGCAAGCTTCCCGCCTGACTAAGTGAAATCCCCCAAAATCCCAATGCTTACCGGCCTGCTATAAAAACCCTCACGGCCGGCGAGTCATGCGTCGCATTTTCCCCTCCCTCCCTGTAGCTTATCTCGTCTGCTTCTTCCACAATCGCCAATGGCACCGGTCTGTCATCGTCGCTCAGCCACTCCGCCGTCTTCAGAGGACAGCTCTAGCTGGGAGGCTACACCGCGGCGGCGCAGCAGTCCCCGGCGTAGTGTAGTGCGCATGGCGTCCCTGTTGGTGTGCGTGGAACACCCACCACACGCTCCCCTGCCACTGCCCGTCGGCAGGCTGTCGCCGGCCGCCATTGCCGCCACACCACCGTTGAAAGCCAGGGCCATCTCCCCCTCCGCTGCCGTGTCCCGAAGGCAGGAGGTGGCTGTCGTGGTCGCCACCCCCTGCCAGCCACTGTGGCCATCACCCGCTCCGCCATCGCACCGAAGGCGGGAGGTGGTGGTCGTGGCCGCCACCCCATCGTCGGCGCCGTGGCTGCCAGCCCATAGTCGACCGCCGGGATCATCACCCACTTCGCCATCGCCACCCGAAGGAGGGGGGTGGAGGCGGAGGCCCACACGTGCGCCAGCGACCTTGCGTGCTACATCGAGTTCCTGCAGGAAGAGGAGCGCCTCATCGAGCACGCAAAGAGCCTTACCGCAGCCGTGGCCGCAGCACACACCGACGTAGAGGCGAGGAGTCAGGAGATCTACGAGCAGTCCGACCGCTTCGAGAGGGATCGTCTGGAGCAGCAGTGGACCTCCGAGCTGGCGAACGTCGCTAAACGTGCAGCAGCGGCAGGCACCGTATTGCATTTGTCCAGCTCGTCGGTAGGCTCCTCCTCCTCTGCCTCTTACCGAGTGCGCTCGGCAGAGGAGAGGCTGCCGGAAGTAGCACAAAGCCCCTCTGTGGTAGTAGTAGTATTTAGGGGCTATTTTGTTCAGTTCATCTGACTATAGATGTGTGGTCGAACTGTACAACGTACTTAAAATTAGCTAGTATATATAGTTGAACTAGCTATTTCAGTACATGGTTGGCAATAGTTGGGGAGAAGTTTGGTCGGTTTAGCTGTCGAGTTGAACTGTTTGTATAAATCAAGAACGACTGCTTAATGTATGAATGAAATCTATGCTTATTACTGAATTTTATTTGCAAAAATTACATAGTGCTAATGATTTCTAGCTACATATTTTAACAAATCACAGTGTTAAAAGGATTGCCAAATGGCAACGTTACTAGATCAACAAATGTAAATCTTTCCAGTTTGACAAATGGCAACATACCCAATATGACAGATGCAAATCTTACCAAATGGTTTGGACGAGGTTGCACATGGGTCATCCAGAACAACCGTTTGCGTTGAAGGGCTGCACAAATCCTGCGCTGCTCTCACTTTGCATACGGGTGTTCTATCTAAATTGTTTGCGATCAAGAGCTGCAGAAATCTTGCTCGGCACATTTTCTCTTGGCTTCCTGGGGAAGCTGTGGGTTTGCATACGGGTGTTCTAACTAAAACGTTTGTGATGAGTGTTTTATATTTAAAAAGCGAATTAAAC
Source organism: Triticum urartu (assembly GCF_003073215.2). Lineage (NCBI taxonomy): Eukaryota > Viridiplantae > Streptophyta > Magnoliopsida > Poales > Poaceae > Triticum > Triticum urartu. Next base: position 598,104,166 of record NC_053024.1, on the reverse strand, counting down.
TATGGCCTGGGCGCCATTAATGGAGAGGATGCGAGCAAGGTGGGCGGCCATGGAAATCAAAGGGCTCGCTTCCCAGTGAGCCTATGCAGCGTACATCTCGCACGCTTCCCGGTGAGCCTGCGCACTCGAGGACAACTTGCACGCTTCTCAGTCAGCCTGCGCACCGGCCGACGCTCGCACGCCTCCCATTCAGTCAAGGTCAAGCAGCTGTCCGCCACGGCACCTCCTACAACCATTAAAACCAAGACACGTGGCGTCATGAATGGTTAACAGAATTTTGGAATTTACTAGAATTTAAAAACCAGGCATCTCATATTTTTCTGGCAATCAACAGGTGCCCGGTGTTTGAAATTCATTGCCCATTTCTTGCATGGGGCCTAAGCATGCTCACAAGGACACAGATTTGATTTTTCAACCAATTTATATGCACTGGAGCATGTGCATGTAGTTCAAATTTGAATTATGCACATAAAATGCATTGCAAACTCACTTAATGCATAAAAATGTCCAAACGAACCCCGAAAAATCACAAAAATTCACACAACACTCATGTTGTTCTATGTTGACACGAGAAAAAAACTTGAAAGCAAAAGAGGCAATGGATATCGTTTCGTCCCCAAAGGTGGGACGTTCCCTACGGAAAACCATCATGCTTGTTGTGAGAAGCTCTGGTTTGTGAGAAGCATATACCCAAACCTGCCCCAAATGGGACAGAATTTGTACCACGGCATGTTGATGCCGCTCCATGATAGCATGCCAAGTTTCATGAATTTCAGACGAGTTTTGGATTTACTAGAATTTAAAAACAGGCATCTCAATGTTTTGCCGGCAATCAACGGCGCCCCGGTGTTTGAAATTCATTCCCATTTCTTGCATGGGACCTAAGTATGCACCCAAGGACACAGATTTGATTTTTCAACCAATTTATATGCACTGGAGCATGTGCATGTAGTTCAAATTTGAATTATGCACATAAAATGCATTGAAAACTCAGTTAATGCATAAAAATGTCCAAACGAACCCAAAAAATCACAAAAAATCACACAACACTCCTGTTGTTCTATGTTGACACGAGAAAAAAATTGAAAGCAATAAGAGGCAATGGATATCGTTTCGTCCCCAAAGGTGGGACGTTCCCTACCGAAAACCATCATGCTTGTTGTGAGAAGCTCCGGTTTGTGAGAAGCATATACCCAAACCTGCCCCAAATGGGACAAAATTTGTACCACGGCATGTTGATGGCCGCTCCATGATAGCATGCCAAGTTTCATGAATTTCAGACGAGTTTTGGATTTACTAGAATTTAAAAACCAGGCATCTCAATGTTTTGTCGGCAATCAACGGTGCCCCGGTGTTTGAAATTCATTCCCATTTCTTGCAGGGACCTAAGCATGCACCCAAGGACACATATTTGATTTTTCAACCAATTTATATGCACTGGAGCATGTGCGTGTAGTTCAAATTTGAATTATGCACATAAATGCATTGAAAACTCAGTTAATGCATAAAATGTCCAAACGAACCCCAAAAAATCACAAAAATTTGCACAACACTCTTGTTGTTCTACGTTGACACAGAAAAAATTTGAAAGCAATAAGAGGCAATGGATATCATTCGTCCCCAAAGGTGGGACGTTCCCTACCGAAAACCAGCATGCTTGTTGTGAGAAGCTCCGGTTTGTGAGAAGCATATACCCGAACCTGCCCCAAATGGGACAAAATTTGTACCACCACATGTTGATGCCGCTCCATGATAGCATGCCAAGTTTCATGAATTTCAAACGAGTTTTGGATTTACTAGAATTTAAAAACCATTCATCTCAATGTTTTGCCGGCAATCAACGGTGCCCCGGTGTTTGAAATTCATTCCCATTTCTTGCATGGGACCTAAGCATGCACCCAAGGACACAGATTTGATTTTTCAACGAATTTATATGCACTGGAGCATGTGCATGTAGTTCAAATTTGAATTATGCACATAAAATGCATTGAAAACTCAGTTAATGCATAAAAATGTCCAAACGAACCACGAAGAATCACAAAAATTCACACAACACTCCTGTTGTTCTATGTTGGCTCGAGAAAAAAAATTGAAAGCAATAAGAGGCAATGGATATCGTTTCATCCCCAAAGGTGGGACGTTCCCTACCAAAAACCATCATGCTTGTTATCAGAAGCTCCGATTTGTGAGAAGCATATACCCAAACCTGCCCCAAATGGGACAAAATTTGTACCACGGCATGTCGAAGCCGCTACATGATAGCATGCCGAGTTTCATGAATTTCAGACGAGTTTCGGATTTACTAGAATTTAAAAACCAGGCATTAATCACCCACAAGTATAGGGGATCTATAGTAGTCCTTTCGATAAGTAAGAGTGTCGAACCCAACGAGGAGCAGAAGGAAATGATAAGCGGTTTTCAAGCAAGGTATTCTCTGGCAAGTACTGAAATAAGTGGTAACAGATAGTTTTGTGATAGATAAATTGTAACGAGCAACAAGTAACAAAAGTAAATAAAGTGCAGCAAGGTGGCCCAATCCTTTTTGTAGTGAAGGACAAGCCGGAACAAACTCTTATAATAGGAAAAGCGCTCCCGAGGAACATGGGAGTATCGTCAAGCTAGTTTTCATCACGTTCATATGATTCGCGTTCGATACTTTGATAATTTGATATGTGGGTGGACCGGTGCTTGGGTGCTGTTCTTACTTGAACATAGCATCCCCTAT
>NC_053024.1:598088826-598100441 GCF_003073215.2 Triticum urartu | reverse complement strand
ACGGCTTTTGAAAGTTCAAATCCCTGCAGGGGTGTCCCAACTTAGCCCATCACAAGCTCTCACGGTCAACAAAGGATATTCCTTCTCCCAAGACAATTCGATCAGGCTCGGCATCCAGGTTACAAGACATCCTTGACAATGATAAAACAAGTCCAGCAGCACCGCCCGAATGTGCCGACAAATCCCGATAGGAGCTGCACATATCTCGTTCTCAGGGCACACTCAGATGGGCTCTCCATACAACTAAAACCAAACCTCGAGTTTCCCCGAGGGGCGCTGCACAGGGCTCTAGTTTGGACCAACACTCAGAGGAGCACTGGCCCGGGGGGGTTTAAATAAGATGACCCTTGAGCCTGCAGAACCCAAGGGAAAGAAAAGGCTAGGTGGCAAATGGTAAAACCAAGGTTGGGCATTGCTGGAGAAGTTTTATTCAAGGGAAACTGTCAAGGGGTTCCCATTATAACCCAACCGCGTAAGGAACGCAAAATCCGGGAACATAACACCGATATGACGGAAACTAGGGCGGCAAGAGTGGAACAAAACACCAGGCATAAGGCCGAGCCTTCCACCCTTTACCAAGTATATAGATGCATTAATTAAATAAGAGATATTGTGATATCCCAACAAGTAAACATGTTCCAACAAGGAACAACATCTCCATGTTCCAACAAGGAACAAACTTCAATCTTCACCTGCAACTAACAACGCTATAAGAGGGGCTGAGCAAAGCGGTAACATAGCCAAACAACGGTTTGCTAGGACAAGGTGGGTTAAAGGCTTGGCTTAACAATATGGGAGGCATGATAAGCAAGTGGTAGGTATCGCAGCATAGGCGTAGCAAAAGAGCGAGCAACTAGCAAGCAAAGATAGAGGTGATTTCGAGGGCATGGTCATCTTGCCTGAAATCCCGCAAGGAAGAAGAACGAGTCCATGAAGAAGCAAACAGACGTAGTCGAACGGATCCTCACAAACGCGACGTTATCGGAACTAACCCGGAAGAAGCAACACCAGAAAGAGCAAACAACATAGTAAACAACCACCACATAAGCATGGCATGATGCACAACCAAGTATGATGCATGTCCGGTTTAATATGCATGGCATGGCAAAGTGCACAAGCAACTACAAATTAAGTGGAGCTCAAAATGCAATGAGTTGCATATTGAAGAAAACACCACATGACTTATTTAGTTCTCTCTCGTTTATGTACCCAACAATATTAAATGTTGTTAAACATGGCAAGAGGTGAAGCAAATAAACTACCTATCTAGGCAAGTTTAAATGAGGCCGGAAACAACGAACAACAATTCCGGTAAATCCCCATATGCATATATTAGGTTTGGCTGTTCTGCCCTAAACATAATTTTAGAGTTGTTAAACATGCAAAGTAAGCCACCATGTTAAACTAGGCAAAATTCTACCCCATTTACATATAAAGTTTGTTAAAATCCGAGTTACGGTTATTTAGTTATGAATAAAGTCATTTTAGCATGGCAATAGGAAAAATTTAAACAAAACAATTTTAAATTTTAAACATAGAAGAAAGTGGATATTATGAAACTACATGAAATTCTAGTCAAGTTACATATATAAATTATTTAGATCCGATGCACGGTTCATGAGTTATTAATGCATGATGTTTAGGGACCTTTCTGTAAAAACTGCAGTCTTTGGATAAATAGCAAATTCGTAGAAAGAAAAAAAAATAGAAATGGGCCGAATCTGGGACAAGCCCAACAATGAGGAAAAAAAGGAGGGCGCTGGAGCTGGCCTCACCATGGGCCTCGGCCCATGCGGTGGAAGAGGCAGGGCGGTGGGCGCTGGCTGGGCCTGACGAGGTTCTGGCCCAAGTGGTCGATCGAATGCTCCTCCTCTTCTCGATAGGGAGCAAGCAGTGGCGACAGTAGGGCGCGGGGAGGTGAAGGTCGCCGGCGCTGGAGGACTCCGTGGGGTGGCGAGTGACCTGGAGCCAAGGACGAGGCCGAGGTGCAGGGAATCGCCGGATCTGGCAGAGGGCGACGAACGGAGCAGGGGAGGTCAATGCGGTCCCGTGAGGGCGAGCAGGAAACAGAGGAGGTTCGAGCGTGCGCGCGGGCTCGCAGGCAGCGGAGCGGTGAATACCGGCGACGAGGCGGCGGTTGACGACGCCGGGGACGGCGGTAGGGACAGAAGGCTACAAGGAGCTCCTTGGGAGGCGTCGGGCATGGCGGCTACGGAGCTTCATATTTCAGTGAGGCGCAGCCATGGCATGGTGCCCTCTTGGTGGTGGTCGACGGCAGCGGCGCTAGCCCACTTCTCTGCTCCAATTTGCAGAAAACCCTTTATTAACTTGAAAGCAACCACATCCCTCCCTCACCTCATCAAAACAGCCTGAGAAATATATTTTGACTGAAAAGTACTCCCTCCATTCCTAAATATTTGTCTTTCTAGAGATTTCAATAAGTCTACATACGGAGCAAAATGAGTGAATCTACACTTCAAAATATGTCTATATAATCCGTATGTGATAGTCCATTTGAAATCTCTAAAAAGTCAAATATTTAGGAACGGAGAGTAATATATTAGGAGTATATCAAAACAAGAGTGATTTCTTTCAAGTTTGTGAACAAGTACTACTATTCTACTACTTTGGATCCGTCGCAACGCACGGGCACATTGCTAGTAAAAGGAAAAGGCCTGCGCGTTCGCGTCGCACTCCCCCACACACCGGAATCGGGAGTACTCCACGGCCCGTCCGGCACGACACATAGCTTAGGGAAGGCGTGTTGCCTAGCATTTTCACTTTCATGTGGGACCGCCGTTGAGCAAACCGACTATTGGCAAACCGCACCCCGCCCGCCGCCGGGTTGGAAAACAGAAACGAGGGGAAGATCTAGCTGTAGCACGGAAGCCAAGAAATTTGGTGTCAGATGGGGCTCGTTGATAGAGTAGGAGCATTCTGTACTACTCTGCTCCTACTAGTACCAAGTTTGTACTATACAACTAGTACTACCACTATACAACTAGTAGGTACGTGCACGGCACAACCATCGTAGGAACAAAAAGGGAAGATCTTGTTTTGGGTGATTTATCTTTTTTTGTCAACGTAGTATGAATAATATGATGTGGGGGGCACCCATGAAGCTTATGTGGCTTGGTTGCATGGCTACGAAAGGTTAGAGAAAAATAAATAGATAATGTGTTTAGAGTGCACTCCACTAAATAGATATACTTTGGATCCATTGCAACGGGCCGGCACCATCTATATCTATACCCCCTATATAGTGTGTGAATAACTTTGAAAGTTGGTCGTTGGATGAAGCCAATCCGACGGTACAAAGATGGCAAATCCGAGCACTACTGGCTGGATATCATCTACATTCCACCAGATTCTGCCACATGTAGAATCTAGAAGACTCCATGGTTGAACTTCATTCATGACTAACTTTGCCACAACTAAGCTTAGGCAAAGTGTGTCTGCCAACAAAAAATGTGGCTAACAAAATGGCCACCACAAGTGTGGCAAGATTTGGCAAGAAGTTGAGTCTATGACATGTGGACCATGTAGCTAGAAAAGTGTGGCAAGCCACAAGTGTAGCAATGAACCAAACCATGCCGGCACGCCTAAGCTTAGGCGTGGCAACCTTAGGCTGCAAACCAAACCATAACTTTGAAAGTTGGTCATTGGATGAAGCCAATCCGAGGTACAAAGATGGCAAATCCGAGCACTACTGGCCATTGGATATCATCTACATTCCACCAGATTTTGCCACATGTAGAATCTAGAAGACTCCACATGTAGAAGCATAATGCACAAACCACCAGAATCTCATGCGTGCAATGCACGTGTACCTTACTAGTAGTTGGTAGTAGTAAGAAACAAATTCGGGTTTGGCACGAGCTCGTACTGGGAGCACCACAAGGCCTGCCGCAGGAGTTACATTTCCCTCTCGGGGCCCACAGGACCGAACTTTCAGTGGCTTAGTGCCCGGCCTATGAGTCAATGACATGCGGACCTTAAATGCGGCTGGCCCACATGTCATTCTCATGGTGGTGGTTCGCGACTCACTCATTCGAGATGAACCGGACCGGTGGTGGCGTGGCCGTGGCGAGGGTGCCATAGCTGGGCGTCGGGCGTTACGAGGCGTAGATGGCCACACCGGCGGGTACTACTTGTAGTACAAAAGTACTCCAGCTGAGGATTGATGCCCGGGACGAAATGTGTCACAACCGCTGGATGAAAATTCAATGGTGCGGGACGTGTGGTGTCATGGGTTCATGCGGCGTCGTGGGAATCGCGTGTGGCATGGTAGAAACTTGATGCTCGCCGCATTTAAGGTGGCCCACATGTCTTGCACACAAAGGCAGAGGGGCGGTGCGGCCGAGAGGGGTGAGGCGCACGTCGGGGGACGTGGTGCTGGGTTGGAGCGGCGTCGTGGGAATCGCGAGTGGCAGTGGATGAAACGTGATGGTCGCCGTAGTTGAACTTCCATGGACAAGCTGTCATGTCTACGGACACATGCATTGCATACCGATCACTAGAAGGAGTAGTAGAGAAATCTAGGCGGATAAATAGTTCCTTATAGTAAAGCGGACCCACGCTACTACTTCTTCCAAAGACATGCACACAATCGAAATAGTCCATCTATATCAATATACATAGAGAGGGAATATTTCTTCTTCTTCTTCTTCTTCTTCTTCTTCTTCTTCTTCTCATTTTCTGTGGGAGGCGGCTCCGCAACAAGCTCTCTGGACCTTGCAGCTATCTCCAAACTCACACGGGCATCGAGGGAAGCATATTTTATCCGCTCGTACGTCAAGGGATAATTCTCCCATCCAGACGACCTTAATGCCAGCGTCTCATCACCCTTCTGAAGATTTGTTCCTAGCACAATTTGCTACGTCGAATAGGGATGGTGTCGGTTTATCACAATCTTCTACAGGAATTTTTATTCTGGTTTGTAGGTCAGCGATGCTTTTCAAATCAAGGTTGTACGGCTCCAACTTCTGTTTGTCCCCTGCGATGGCTGCCCCACAGAAGTATATGTCCCCGAGACAAGAAATCGTGAAGCTCACCTGGTATGGAGGGCGCGTGTATGATGTGGTACACCAAAACATCATCTTCGAGGCACAGCTGAAGGACAGCGGCGCGTTGGATCTTCCCAGTGGCACGCTCCGTGTACTCTGCGTCGAGACCGATGACATTCATCTCCACCTTTTGGAGGGAGTTGGATACATTGTTGATCCACTTCCTGAACAACCCTTGGGTGGTCGGTGACTGTGGCAACTATGCTCAACGAGCCTTCGACAGAGGACATGTTGGACGCTAAAAACCTGCATCTCGATCTCTTTCGCCATTTGGAACCGCTGGACCGGAGGGCTATGGTTTGGAGAATTAGGATTAGATGGCTAATCTAACTGAAGAAGATGATTATTTATAGGGGCTTCGGAATTACTCCAGGAGGATGTGAAGAGGTTAAAACAATGTGAATGCTGTGGTTTGGATGCAAATGAAGATCAAGGAGTAGTGAAAAAGCCGAGGAAAATCGGTTCCCGATGGAGAAGTAAATGGGAGAAGTTATGCGCATGCATGAGGAGAGGTGCGGTGGTTTGACTGCTGCATGCAATGGATTGGACGGGCTCTTCGGTTGCCTTTTCTCTCTCCCACGCGCACAGAGTGGCCCACTTGCATGCTGCAGTTTATTGCCTAGATCGGGCTGCAGCTGCTCATGCGTATGCTAATTAATGCTGTGAATGCGGGGCATGGAGGGAAATGGGCGCATGCAAAAGGGTATATATGCAGACTATTTAGCAGTAACATCGAGTCCAACTCAACAATTTGCTTATGTGGCAATGAGTTAATGAAGAGAGACGTAGTTGTAGTAACTTAGCTAGTTACTTAACATCACATGTTCCAATGCAATATGAGTCTATAACCTAATAAATTAATCTTTGCATGTTATCACACTTAAGTTACTACCCACTATGAAGTTAGTAACATAGTCTAGAAATATGTGTATGTTACTAGTGTATGTTACTATCCATTGTGGCTAGTCTTAGAGAAATACTGAAAAAGTTATGCGCAGACAAAAGAGGACCGGAGGGAGTACTACTCATGTTCCTACTATGGTTATGGAATATGCGGTTATCCTCAAAAAAGAAAAGTCCTTCTTCGCGCTTCTGCATGCATGAGAATTTGGTTCTGCTCGCAATATGGATGATAGCTGGAGGATGAAGTGAACCCAGAGGCATGCTAGCACGGGAGTATACTCATGTTCCTACTACTCCTACTACTAGTAGTAGTACAACTGTGGTACACTTGATGGTCAAAATACTATTATTCATCCGGTCCTCACAGTGAAGTGACAAGACCCTGCGCCCGAGGTGACACCAGTCCAGGCGGCGTGTCCGGGTTACCAAAGTCAGCCTCACCTTGTGCACTGTGCAGTCACTATCACCGCCGCTGTATAGCATGCCTCGCCTCGTCTCCCTCTCCCCTAGCACCACTCCATCTCCATCTCACTGTGCCCCCGCATACCCTCGCCTCGCTCGCCTCCCAGTACCACTATTCCCTCGCTAGCCGCTCCAGCACCGACAACCTTCTCCCCCGTAAACAAGCCCCCCAAAACCCCACCTTCCAAACCACCATGGACGAACGTGAACCGCGCATGCATCCATATGAGCCGCGATTGGAGCAATCTCCCCAGTGACATCCTCGACCTCTGTTGTTCGTGTATGGATATGTTGAGCGCCCTGCGGCTGGCTGCATGCTCGAGGGACATGCACATGGCCATCGTCGAAGCGAGGCCTAAGCTTTTCAAGACACCCTGCTTGCTGCTATCTGGTCTTGCGAGATTGGCTCACCATGATACGGAGGCGTGCATGATGCCCCTCGACTTCAATCCGATCTCCATTAGCCGAAACTTCTTTGCAGGTATGTAGTGGGTCGCCGTACATCATTTCCCTCGACATCGATCCGATCACCATCGCCCGAAACTTCTTGGCAGGTATGTACTGGGTCGGCATGAACTCCCACTGGATGGCTGCCTTCAGAGAAGACGGTAAAAAGTTGGTGCTCGTGAACTTCCAGACCTCCCATGAGATTATCCTTCCTCTGTTGGATTATATAGAGTTTACCATCGCGTCCAAGTCATCTAGATTACCACGTCAGTTGGACGGACCTTGTTTTGCAGAAGATTGTAATCTGCCAAGTGCCCACACGACATGCGAATTACGCAGACTTCAAGCTAATTGCCTTGTTCGACCGCGGACTCGCCTATCTTTACGCTGCCTTCTTTAGCTGGAGACAACTCGGCTCGCAGTGGATCATCGTCAAAGCTGATACACACTTCTGTGATGCTATTGAACACAATGGCATCATCTACGCGATCGACAAAGCAGATGGCACCACGTATTGCTGGGACGCGCGTGTAAGTTGTTTCCTCTCATGTTAATGATGACGCCATGACACTGTTTGAACTTTTTGTGATGATTGGCATATCCTGTTTGAGCAGAATTTGAGTAGAACTATGGCAATGTATTAGAGACGCGTAAATCAGCTATATTTGGAATGAGTTAATTCATGCGATTGTGACCATGTCATTACAGCCAATTTGTACCCTGAATAATCAAACGGTTAGGAATATATGGATATCTCCTTATTTTACAGTAATCTATATACTACTACTAAATATGAGTGTATCAATGGCCATGTTAGTTTCCTCATTTTCATGATGTAGAAACATGTACCACACTGTTGGTTTCAGCTAACCATACATTAGGGAAGTAAATGTGCATATGGAGAACTCTATATTTGGAAGTAGTGAAATCCTGTAATGCTTACCATGTGTACATACCTATATTCGCCCTTATCAATGGCTAGAATAATATCCTCACAAAAATTTGCCCACAGAACACGAGTATATAACAATGCATGGTCTGTTAGTTACCTTGAAGAATTTGTTTGTGAGGACAGAACATGATTCCATAACATGCATGACATGGTAGTTTCCTGTGAAGAATCGATTGCGAGATAACATGAGTATAACCATGCATGGCACTTCTATATTTTCGAACCCAGTATACATTTCCCTGTATTTTCCTCCCAGTTCCAACAGGGACATATCAGCTGATCTACATAATGTCTTTTCTTGCATTATCCTACTCATACTCTGAACAATGCTGATCTTACATTAACAATGCTGTCCTTTTTGATATGATGCAGTGTCCCTACAGTTACTGCCCTTTGTAATCACACCACCTTTGCCAAAAACAGGGAAGCACAACTGGTTCCTCGCTCGATCAGACGACGGCAAAAGACTGATGATCATTCGGACACATGAGCCGGAAAAAGTTATATTGCAAAAACCCCACTGTATACAAGCACCATGAAATACGTGAGTATCCGGACAGTGGCTGTTACGTCTATGAGCAGGATACCAGCTTGTTGGGGCCTTCAGGATTTTTGAGTTGGAGGCGGGTAAACAGCCTTGGTTCACACTCTCTTCTCGGACTCAATTATCCGATTAACCAGGAGATCCGTTGGCAAGGACCTTGATGGAGAGAGGCTCTATTTGCTATGGGAAAACTGTCTACACAGCGAGCCCTAGGAGTTCGGGAGGACTCCCCTGATTGTCAACGATACAGCCTGCAGCCAAAAGAAGGTGAGAATGACAAAGGCATTCGGTTGATAGAGGCAAAGGTGTCCCGATGTTTCGATGAGATGGTGGCTATCGTTTTCTGTGGGAGTCGACCTTGACGATCCGACTACGAACGTGCGAGACGTCGCGCCTTAGCAATCGCTAAACCAACTTCCGAGGGGTTATTGACCACGCCGGAGCACGATCAACCTGACCACGAGGGCCTGTTTCCTGCGAGCAAACGAAGAACAAGCAAGAAACTAAGATTGCAATTGGATATTGCGAATATAAGATGAAAGCTTTATTGATCAAGGTGGGGTTCTGTGACGTCTTGGTCTGGTCGTTGGACACAAACGAAGTACGCGAAGTTGCAGCTATGACGAACTTTTAATCTAAACAAAACCCAAAGTCTAAACGACGCCCTAAGGGCTGTATATATGGAGAAAGAGAGGGGAATTTCGTGGCCCTTGAGGGTGGGGTCCGAAACCAACCCTAACTCTTGTTTCCCCACACATACGGACTCTAAAAATAGCCTATACTTAAGTATTTCGAAATTACATGGGCCTGGCCCATTAATAAGGTGACGCAGCACCTAGAATAGCCTATGGACGAATATTATGAAGTGGCATCTTGTATATTTCGTCCATGGCTTCATGCACTCCTTATGGCGGCTTCAAAGTCCTAAAATCATCACTTGTAACTCCGTTCTTGATCCCCTTGCGCATGCCATCAACTTCCATGCGTGTTCTTGCTCCAATGTTCATCCTTCTCCAAGCTAGGCCCTTCATTTGAAAGCAAAACAAATGTATCCAATTTAGGCAGCATCATAATCTCATGAACATTAGAATCATTACCAAGAAACGAAAGTACCTGGTAATTTAATTGGCGTGCGCGAGCTCTAGTAATTGGTCCAGTATATGTAACAGTAGGGGCTGTGGGTGTAACAATGGTATTGATGTCCTCATCATCCTCCCCTTCTTGAAATGAAGTCGTCCTCGACGGAAGCTCATCTTCCTCACCCAAATAAGGCTTCAAATCTGCAATATTAAAAGTGGGACTAACCCCAAAATCTGCAGGTAGCTCAAGTTTATATGCATTATCATTTATTTTCTCTAAAACCTTAAAAGGACCATCAGCACGTGGCATTAGCTTTGATTTGCGCAGATTAGGAAATCTATCTTTACGCAAATGTAACCAAACAAGATCTCCAGGTGCAAACACAACATGTTTTCTACCCTTATCTCCAGCAAGTTTATATTTAGCATTCATACGCTCAATGTTTTCCTTAGTTAACTCATGCATTTTTAAAATCAATTTAGAACGTTCTTTAGCATCAAAATTAACCTTCTCCGAAGATGGAAGAGGCAACAAATCAATAGGTGCACGAGGTAGGAAACCATACACAATTTCAAAAGGGCACATCTTAGTAGTAGAATGCAATGAACGATTATAAGCAAATTCAATATGAGGCAAGCATTCTTCCCACATTTTCTTGTTATTCTTCAAAACAGCCCTAAGCATAGTAGACAATGTTCTATTGACTACTTCAGTTTGTCCATCAGTTTGGGGGTGACAAGTAGTACTAAAAAGCAGCTTAGTCCCCAACTTAGCCCATAAACATCTCCAAAAGTGGCTAAGAAATTTAGTATCACGATCTGAAACAATAGTATTTGGCACACCATGCAAGCGAATAATTTCACGAAAGAACAAATCAGCAACATTAACAGCATCATCGCTTTTATGACATGGTATAAAGTGTGCCATTTTCGAGAACCTATCCACGACAACAAATATGCTATCCCTCCCCTTCTTTGTTCGAGGTAAACCTAAAACAAAGTCCATAGATATATCCTCCCAAGGAACACTAGGTACAGGCAAAGGCATATATAAACCATGAGGATTGAGTCGTGACTTAGCTCTTTGACATGTAGTGCAGCGAGCAACAAAACGCTCAACATCCCGTCTCATCTTTGGCCAAAAGAAATGTGTAGCAAGTATATCCTCCGTCTTCTTGACGCCAAAGTGTCCCATTAATCCTCCTCCATGCGCCTCCTGCAACAACAAAAGACGAACGGAGCTAGCTGGAATGCATAGCTTGTTAGCACGAAACACAAATCCATCGTTAAGAACGAACTTGTTCCAAGTTCTCCCTTCCTTACAATTCTGCAATACATCTTTAAATTCAGCATCATTAACATATTGATCCTTGATGGTCTCCAAACCAAATATTTTAAAGTCAAGTTGTGAAAGCATAGTATAACGACGAGACAAGGCATCAGCAATAACATTTTCTTTACCCTTCTTGTGTTTAATGACATAAGGGAAAGTCTCAATGAATTCAACCCATTTAGCATGTCTACGGTTCAGTTTTGCTTGACTTTTTAATGTGTTCAAAGATTCATGATCAGAATGTATAACAAATTCCTTGGCCATAAATAATGTTGCCATGTTTCTAAGGTCCGAACAAGAGCATATAATTCTTTATCATAAGTAGAATAGTTCAGACTAGGCCCACTCAATTTTTCAGAAAAGTATGCAACAGGTTTGCCATCTTGTAATAACACACCTCCTAATCCAATTCCACTAGCATCACATTCAAGCTCAAAAGTCTTATTAAAATCAGGAAGTTGGAGTAAAGGAGCATGTGTCAACTTATCTTTCAATACCGTGAAGGCTTCTTCCTGTGCGGTACCCCAAACAAAAGGCACATCCTTCTTTGTAAGCTCGTTGAGAGGTGCAACAATGGTGCTGAAATCTCTCACAAAACGCCTATAGAAACCAGCGAGGCCAAGGAAACTCCTCACTTGTGTGACCGTTTTGGGCTGCGGCCAACTCTCAATAGCTTCAATCTTGGCTTTATCAACTTCAATTCCCTGTGGAGTAACAACATAGCCAAGAAAAGATACTCGGTCGGTGCAAAAGGTGCACTTTCCCAAGGTTACCAAATCCAAACAAACGTGCATCACGTAGAGCAATAAAAACAGCACGTAATATGTTC
>NC_053024.1:598065743-598087826 GCF_003073215.2 Triticum urartu | reverse complement strand
TACCTATTCCTTTTCGGAGTCTGAAACGTTCCGGAAAGTGTCCCTTATGTATTCCTCCGGGGTTACGGTTTCAATAACATTGGTTTCAACATTTATGGGATTACCTGAGATATAATGTTTGATTCTTTGACCGTTTACCACCTTCGGATTTGTGCCTTCGAAGTTGTTGATTTTTATGGCACCGGAACGGTAGACCTCCTCGATAACGTAAGGACCTTCCCATTTAGAGAGAAGTTTTCCTGCAAAAAATCTTAAACGAGAGTTGTATAGCAATACATAATCACCTACATTAAACTCACGCTTTTGTATCCTTTTATCATGCCACCTTTTAACTTTTTCTTTAAACAACTTGGCATTTTCGTAGGCTTGGGTTCTCCATTCATCAAGTGAGCTAATATCAAATAACCTCTTCTCACCGGCAAGTTTAAAATCATAATTAGTTCTTTAATAGCCCAATAAGCCTTGTGTTCTAGTTCGAGAGGTAAGTGACATGCTTTTCCATAGACCATTTTATACGGAGACATACCCATAGGATTTTTATATGCAGTTCTATAGGCCCATAATGCCTATTGACAGTATTTCTGCAAAATTAATTTGAGTTCTCTATTACTCAATTCTACTTGACCACTAGACTGAGGGTGATAAGGGGATGCAATTCTATGATTAACATCATATTTAGCAAGCATTTTACGGAAAGCACCATGAATAAAATGTGAACCACCATCAGTCATTAAATATCTAGGGACTCCAAACCTTGGAAAAATAACTTCTTTAAGCATTTTAATAGAAGTGTTATGATCAGCACTACTAGTTGGAATAGCTTCTACCCACTTAGTAACGTAATCAACAGCAACTAAAATATGTGTATAACCATTAGAGGAAGGAAAAGGTCCCATATAGTCAAAGCCCCAAACATCAAATGGTTCAATAACAAGTGAATAATTCATAGGCATTTCTTGACGTCTACTAATATTACCAATTCTTTGACATTCATCACAAGATAAGACAAACTTACGGCATCCTTGAAGAGAGTAGGCCAATAAAAACCAGATTGCAGTACCTTATGTGCAGTTCTATCTCCACATGGTGTCCTCCATAAGCTTCGGAGTGACACTTGCGTAGGATCTGTTCCTGTTCATGCTCAGGTACACAACGTCTAATAACACCATCTACTCCTTCTTTATAAAGATGTGGGTCATCCCAAAAGTAATGCCTCAAATCATAAAAGAACTGGCTACGGTATTGATACGTCTCCAACGTATCTATAATTTTTATTGCTCCATGCTATATTATCTACATGTTTTGGACTATATTGGGCTTTATTTTCCACTTTTTATATTATTTTTGGGACTAACCTATTAACCGGAGGCCCAGCCCAGAATTGTTTTTTTCCTATTTCAGTGTTTCGAAGAAACGGAATATCAAATGGAGTCCAAACGGAATGAAACCTTTCTGGAACGTGATTTTCCCGAATATGACCCAGGAGACTTGGACCCTACGCCAAGGAAGCTTCGAGGTGGGCACGAGGTAGGGGCGCGCCCTATACCCCCAGGCGCGCCCCACCCTCGTGGGCCCACCGAAGCTCCACCGACGTACTTCTTCCTCCTATATATACCTACGTACCCCCAAACGAACAGAGACGGAGCCAAAAACCTAATTCCACCGCCGCAACTTTCTGTATCCACGAGATCCCATCTTGGGGCCTGTTCCGGAGCTCCGCCGGAGAGGGCCGTCCATCACGGAGGGCTTCTACATCATCATAGCCTCTCCGATGAAGTGTGAGTAGTTTACCTCAGACCTTCGGGTCCATAGTTAGTAGCTAGATGGCTTCTTCTCTCTTTTTGGATCTCAATACAAAGTTCTCCCCCTCTCTTGTGGAGATCTATTCGATGTAATCTTCTTTTTGCGGTGTGTTTGTTGAGACCGATGAATTGTGGGTTTATGATCAAGTCTATCTATGAATAATATTTGAATCTTCTCTGAATTCTTTTATGTATGATTGGTTATCTTTGCAAGTCTCTTCGAATTATCAGTTTAGTTTGGCCTACTGTAGGATCGAAAGGTCTAGAGTGGGGGTGATTAGACACTTGACCAAATAAAAACTTAACCTTTTCCCAATTTTAGTTCTTGGCAGATTTTAGCTATTGTAGGACAAGTCAAGTAATCATCACACAATTCAAGCAAGCATGCAAAGAGTATATTGGCAGCGGAAAGTAAAGCATGCAACTTGCAAGAATGTAAAGGGAAGGGTTTGGAGAATTCAAACGCAATTGGAGACACGGATGTTTTTCCCGTGGTTCGGATAAGTGGTGCTATCCTACATCCACGTTAATGGAGACTTCAACCCACAAAGGGTAACGGTTGCGCGAGTCCACGGAGGGCTCCACCCACGAAGGGTAACGGTTGCGCGAGTCCACGGAGGGCTCCACCCACGAAGGGTCCATGAAGAAGCAACCACCCACAAAGGGTCCACGAAGAAGCAACCTTGTCTATCACACCATGGCCATCGCCCACAAAGGACTTGCCTCACTAGTTGTAGATCTTCACGAAGTAGGCAATCTCCTTGCCCTTACAAACTCCTTGGTTCAACTCCACAATCTTTTCGGAGGCTCCCAAGTAACACCTAGCCAATCTAGGAGACACCACTCTCCAAGAAGTAACAAATGGTGTGTAGGTAAGGAACTCCTTGCTCTTGTGCTTCAAATGATAGTCTCCCCAACACTCAACTCTCTCTCATAGGATTTGGATTTGGTGGAAAGAAGATTTGAGTGGAAAGCAACTTGGGAAGGCTAGAGATCAAGATTCATATGGTAGGAATGGAATGTCTTGATCTCAACACATGAGTAGGTGGTTCTTCTCTCAGAACATATGAGTAGGAATGATGTGTGTGTTCTGATGGCTCTCTCATCGAATGAGAAGGAGGTGGAGGGGTATATATAGCCTCCACACAAAATCCAACCGTTACACAGTTTCCAATCTCGGTGGGACCGAATAAATAAACTCGGTCTGACCGAAGTAGTAAACCTAGTGACCGTTAGGAATTTCGGTGGGACTGACATGCAACTCGGTAGGACCGATTCGGTTAGGGTTTGGGCATAACGTAATCTCGGTGAGACCGATTACACAAACTCGGTGAGACCGAGTTTGGTAATTAGCTAACCAGAGAGTTGGTCAGGCAAACTCGGTGGGACCGATTTGCTCTTTCGGTGAGACCGAGTGGAACTCGGTGAGACCGAAAAGTTACAAAGGGGAAACACTGAGTTTACATTGCAATCTCGGTGGGACCGATTCGCTCTTTCGGTGGGACCGAAAAGTTACGAAAGGGAAACAGAGAGTTTGCAACCCCATCTCGGTGGGACCGAGATCCTTATCGGTAGGACCGAATTGCTAGGGTTTGGCAGTGGCTAATGACAAATGAAACTCGGTGGCGCCGGATAGGAAAAATCGGTAGGACCGAGTTTGGCTTAGAGTTTAGGTCATATGTGGATATGGGAAAGTAGTTGAGGGTTTTGGAGCATATCATTAAAGCACATGAAGCAAGAGGCTCATTAAGCAACACCTCATCCCTCCTTGATAGTATTGGCTTTTCCTATGGAACTCAATGTGATCTTGGATCACTAAAATATAAAATGAAGAGTCTTGAGCTTTTGAGCTTGAGCCAATCCTTTGTCCTTAGCATTTTGAGGGTTCCACTTTCACATCCATGCCATGCCAATCATTGAGCTTTCCTGAAATAATCATCTTGGAATAGCATTAGCTCAATGAGCTATATGTTGTTATGAATTACCAAAACCACCTAGGGATAGTTGCACTTTCAATCTCCCCCTTTTTGGTAATTGATGACAACATATAGATCAAAGCTTCGACAAATGATAATAAGCATGAAATATATCGTCGCTTTGAGAAGTATGTGATAAGTAAGAGCTCCCCCTAAATTTGTGCATATTTAAAATTTGCTTTGGACTGCAAATGCACAAAGAGTTAGAGTCATGGGTTACTCTTCCATGTCACATACATCTTGGTGGAGCGCTTAAAATGATAAGAATGAAATACATGCACTCATCACCAAGAATAGTGAATGATCACATAAGATAGATAAGATAATAGCATTAAGCAAGCATTAAGTGTAGCTTATGATCAAACACATGATCATCAATGTCTCACAAATAATGACATAGTATCTCAAGCACTCAAAAGCAAACAAGTTCGAAAAACCACCAAATAAAGCAAGAGAGAAAAGAAACACTCTCTCTCTCGCAGCCTATGATCTATACATCTTCTCCCCCTTTGGCAACAAGTTACCAAAAAGTTCCTAGAAAATGCATAGCACTAGATCGACGCTCAGGCTTGATCTTCAGGTGGTGGTGGAGTCCGGATCACTCCAAGGACGAAGGCTTCTGTAGATGTTGAAATAGTCGCTGGAGTTGGAGCTGAAGTAGACGCTGGAGCTGAGGCTGTGGCTGGTGCAGACGTTGTAGCTCTGGTGTCAGCAACTGGCAGTGCAGATGACCTCGGACCTCGTGGCACTCTAGAAAAAGCATGAGTCGTGGTCCTGCCTCTCCTCTCATTCATGTCCTCCTGAAGCTGCTCCACTATAGACTGAACTTCCGTTACCTTGACATCCAAGTCATAGAACTTCTGTTCCATAATCCTTTCTAGGCTCTGCTGATTCTTAGTGAGGTTGGCTAGACTTTGCTCAATTCTCAGCGTGGATGCAATCAAGTAACTGAGCTGCTCTTGCTTGGTCTTCAAGAAATAGTCAGATGCCTCCTCTTGAGTAGGCATCCTGGCAGCTTTTTCCTTCTTCGCCTTCTCCTTCTTTGCATATGCTTGTGCAGACGATGGCTCATTCTCTGTCATCACAACTTCATTGTCCTCGAAATCTGGACGGATGGGCAGGTGTTCCTTATCCAACAAATATACGCCCGTGCCCATCTTGGAGTTGATGAGCTCCTGAATCTGAGGGGCATATCCACAGCTCCTCTTTTGATCTGCAGCTGTCCTCTTAATGGTTTCCACAATGAGACTCATGACCTTGAATTTCTGAGGCACGTCAAAGACATGAAGCAGGTTGATCGCGTGACCTCTGATCATCTTGTGATCTCCAGACTTAGGCAACAGAGTGTGCCTTAGTATCCAATTGATAGTAGGCAATCCTGAGAGCAGATAGTGCACTGAGCCAAACTTGAATGAGTCAAGAGCTTCATTGGGAATTTCCTTGTACATGTTGGACATGGAGTTATGGTCCATCTTCTTCTTGGCATAGATATCCAAGTCCTCATCTTGCTCTTCTGGGGCATTGATGATCTGTGCCCACTCAGCCACTGTAGATTGGTACCTTGTACCCTCAGACATCAGTAATCCTTCCATCCGGATAAAAGTGAGCTGTGGAGTAGAACTGCATGATGAGTTCCTCGTTCCACTTTGTGAGCTTCTGCCCAACAAAGTCCTCTACTCCACACGCTCTGAAGCTGTCCTGAACTCCTGGGTAGTGCTCTTCATTCTCCTTGATGTAGGTCCAGTCGACCCATCTCATGTCACAAACGATTGGCTTCTTGTCAAGCAAAACAGTCTCATAGAAATCTTGCTGCTCCTTGTATGAAATCTGTAATCCACGGCAGTCCTTCTCCTAGAAGCATATGGATCTGCTTCTCTCCATTTCCTGAGCCCTGAGTCTCTCCTGAGCTTCATGTCCTCAGCCACAGGATGAGCATCGTTGTGGTCTGGGATCTTGGGCTTGAGCTTCCGAAGGACACTCTCTTCCTCTTCTTCAATAGCTTCAGGCACTGGGGCCTTGTTCTTTTCTGCAGCAGGTATACTCCTTGTGTTTCTCTTTGGAGCTGTCTTAGGCTTAGATGCAGCCTTAGGAGCTTCCTTGGGCTTGGATGCAGCTCCCCCTGACCTTATGGCATCTCCCATAAGTTTGGCTGCCTTGGGTGCTGGTGCAGCAACCTCTTCTTCCTCCTCCTCTTCTACCATGATGGAGGCTCTCCCAAGCACTTTGGCTACAGTCTTCTTTACTCTCTCTTTCCTCTTCTTACCCTCAGCAGCAATCGGGCTCAATGGGAGCAGGTGCAGGCTTCTCAGTTGAGGCTCTAGCCTTTGACATTGGCTGCCTGCCTGCTGGCCTCTTGATTTTCAGGCCTGGCTTTGAGCCTTGAGCTGGCTCAACCCTCTTGGAAGTGGCCTCTTCCTCTGCCACATAGTCTTCATCCTCAGAATCAGACGTTCTCTTCTTCCTTTGACGTGTGGCAGCCTTAGGCAGATTGCTGGGTGTGCTCCTGCTGCCATCATCAGAAGAACTTGAGGGGCTAGTGCCCTCACTCATCACAACTTGCTGCTCTGAGAGGTTCTTGGCTGTCACTTTGATCAGACATGTTGCAAACTGACTGCTGACCCTGTGAATAGATTATAGAAGAGATAGAGTGGATGAGCATCACAAAAAGCAGAGATTTTTGCAAAAGATTAATTCAAAAACTTAGTTTTAGTTTTCCACAGAAAGCATCTCGGATCTACCGATTTTCAAACTCGGTGACACCGAAGCAGTTTTGGCACCAGAACTGGTGAACTCGGTCAGACCGAGTCACAGTTCGGTGGCACCGAGACTGCTAGGGTTTCACAGAATTCCAAAATCGGTCGCACCGATAAGTTATTCTCGGTCAGACCGAGTTTAACTTGTGCAATGGCAAAAGCCAGATCGGTGGGACCGAGTTTTTCAACTCGGTGGGTCTGATGGTTTCGGCGGAAACCTAACCCTAAAATTTTCGAATTAAACCTAATCTACGAGTTTTGACTGGATAGAAGTTTATCAATCGTGGCAAGAATATGATGATCACAATGTGCTAGGAATCAGATTGAGGAATAGCACAATGATCAAGTCCATACCCTAGTTCGGCGTGGACTTGCTACGGCGGCAACGGCGGGGCAGAAATCCGTTGACGGCGGCGAAGACCAGCGACTGGAGGCTGCTGGCGGCGAGGAGACGATCCGGAGACCTCGAGGGCAGAGCAGGCTATCGCGCGGGCGAGGAGGTTTCGGAGAAATTTCCAAAATTCTGCCCGTCACTATATATAGCCCGACCCTGTCGGTGTGACCGAGTGGAACAACTCGGTGGCACCGAGATGCAAAACTGTGTGCAGTTATTGCAACTCGGTGTGACCGAAAAGTTCAAATCGGTTGCACCGAGATCAAAAACCTAGATCAACTTAATGAACTCGGTAGGACCGAAAATGGAGTATCGGTCAGACCGAGATTCATAAAGAGGTTTTGGAAGTTTAAGTCTATGACGAATCGGGGACTCCGAGCGCTCCTCACACAGAGTGGTTCGAATCTGACTTGATCAAATTTTGTGATGCAGCATGAATAGAGTTTGAGACGAGAAAAGCATAGATAGCTAGAGGAGGTTCTTAGGCATTCTTGTCCATCCACTTGGCAAAAGAAGATAAAGCCAAACAATCAAAGCAACAACGTGGATGTCCTCGAATGAGTAAAATATGCAATCAGCATGCTCACACAATAAGATAGCAAATGAAATATGTGGCAAACGCATGCACAACACAAATTTCTCCCCCATTCTAGTCAGAGCAGATGTTGCGACATGACAAAGGGTTCAATCAGCCTCATAGTAGTAGGATGAGCCACCTATCGACCTCTGAACCGGTGAGTCATCCGAGACACAAACATATAGATGATAAGGTCCGCGACTGATCATACGGTTACGCTCCAATGGCGTGTACCAACTGCGTACATAAAGCATTTGATCGTTCAATCCACAGTGCCTGTAGCTCAAGTACATCAGGTAATAAGTCTCCCCCTAATGATGATTAATACACCGCCTAGGGAATGTAGAACTAACCTTGGTTTTGTCGATGATGCTTGCGTAGATATGATAGAATGATGAAATGACTTACAGAGTGGCTCTAGATGATAGAATACTCCTGGAGCAGTATCCTGTCCTCGCAAGTAGAGTAGGAGCACCTGTTCAGTAAAAATAGAAATATAGCACTCCGGATGGGTTAGTCCACAAGGACAAAACAAGGATTACATCCTAAGTGACATCAGAGTGCTCAACACAAAGAGCTGAATATGCTCATGAAACTAGGTTACCTTGTCGCCTGTCGTCTACCAACAAGAGTTGTACCGCTTAGAAGCTAGTGCAAGATGGAAAGATTGATTTGCACTTGTTCTTCCAAAAAGTGATAAAGTAGTCTGAGAACATATATTGATCGGTCTAACCCTCGTACAACTCGCACTCGTCTTACGTCTATATTGGATCCACATCCATACTTGTATGTGAATCCCTTCGAGTTATGTCAGAGTTTGACGACTACTATGCATCAAGTGCGAACTTGAAGTAGTCTCTCGGGAACTCACATCTCTGGCTAATCGGTCTATCAGAGAGCTTACTTCAAATGCACCAGATTCGTCCTCTTGAGCTTTGTCCTTAAGTGGCCTTTAACAATAACAATAGACTTAGTGCTGATAAAGATCATCAGTTGAGCTTGTTTCACCCTCAAGAAAGCATATATTAACTCATCTCTCGTCTGATGGCACACAGCTCCATCTTGCGTTTTGGCGAAAAATTATGCTCTCTATGCCTCATCTCACACTCCGGCTTGGCACTTGAACTTTCCATCTTTCAACCCAACACCGTTGACTTTGATCAAGGTGCAACTTCCCAATGAACGTTGCAGCACAATAGTCCTCAATATGCTTATCTCCGGCAGCCTGCTCTCCTCACTCCATCTCTAGCAAATAGCTCAAATTACCGCTTCGAAGTCACCAGAAATCTCTCATTGAGCATCAATGATGAACGCGCTAAAGAGATCAGTAAGAGCAGTCACTAAATAACCGACAACACATAACAATATAACGCAGTGCACAGGAATAAATCCATGAAAATTGGATACTACTTAAAGCAGACATCTTCATACTTCTTGCATCGAAGAGTGCTTGGAGCTTAGCCTCGCAATCCCAGCTCATCCCAAAGAAATAAGAAGAGTTAATCGACATTGGCAATGTAAGAGATACCTAATAACATGCAGAGATCTCAGTATCGATGCCTAAGACTCGATTGCTCTGCTCCAAAGAATGTAGAGCGATATATGACCCAAAGCCGTAAAGCCGAACTTATTACTCATCGCTACTTACCCTCCTCGTGTGTTTTACGAGAAGATAATACGCTTTGAAAGAGTTGCAAAATGCGAGAATTGCAGCCGTACAGCCATGAAGTTCCTAACGGACATCATATGGAGTGGATCGTTACCGCAGGAAAATAACCTCCCTGTTACTCTAATGATGATCTCCGCAAGAACAGTTCTTCTTACATTGCCAAGCGTTTACTCTTATCCACTTACATGCCTCAAGTCAAAGTCTAACAAGAGATTCTTCCTCTAGTAGTAACAATGATCATGCTAAATCCAATATTGTTGCTTCTAGTAGTTCTCTTGATTCCACTAATGATTCTCTTAGCCAAGTTACACTTGAGAAAGAAAATAGCTTATTGAAGGGAATTATAGAGAAAGGTGTTTACAAGAGCCTTGCCGGAAGTAAGCAATTCGAGGAAATTGTACGCAAGCAAGGAAGACACCGGAAGAATCAAGGTGTTGGTTTTGAACGAAAGTTCAATGCCAATGGAGTTGAGTGGGAAGAAGATCAATACCCCAAGACGAAGTTTGTTCCTCAACAAGAGAAGTATATGACTTCCTTATGTTCAACAGACACAAGCCATCAAGATGATCACGTTTGTGCCAAAATAACGCCGCGAACATGTCGTGGGACCACCCAGCTCTAATATAGCACTATCTTCCCGACACAACACAGAGGCAAATGAGCAAAAAAAACAAACACAGGACCATCTTCAGGAGTAGAAATGTACGTAGGCATTATTCCCCAAAAGCTATACCTAAGACCATTAAAAGTCAAGTGTGGAGAAAAATGTCCAATAACACCTTCACAAGTGGATTCCCAAGACTACTTCAAGTTCCACTTCATCAAGTACGACTACAACTCCAAGGATTCCCATCAAGATGGTGTGGATCCAAAAGAAGAAGAACTAAGAGAGTTCTTGAGGGTGACTCCGCCAACATACTTCACTCTTATCATTTTGGCAAGAACAAGTGCAATCAACTTCCACATCTTGCACTAGTTCAAGGAGTCACAAACCCTCTTGTTGGTAAGACAAGGGACAAGGTAACCTAAAAGTTTTCATGGACATCATCTTTGTGTGCATCACTCTATGTCTATGGATATCCTTGTTTGTTCCTTGTGGGACTAACCCATGTAGGTATTGAAAGTGCAATTCACTCAAATGGATAGCTCCAAGAGATCTACATCAACATTGAGCATCCACATCTTCAATATCTACATGAAGTCATCATCGACACACAACCCAAGGTTAGTTCATCCCTCTTAGGGGGGATATCACATCTAGGGGGAGCTTTACTGTACTGAGCTAAAGCAACTCTAAGATGTGATCAAAGACTAGGAGCATATTATAAAATAGTGGGATGTGATTCCCCCACATTAACAGACCTTACACGGATGAGTCTGAGCCTTCGATCAAGTGTATCATCACTTGACGCCTAAGTCAATATACTCATATATAGATGACCTAGTCATCGCAAATTGCTTGATAGATGCTAGAATTGGTTGTGCATGCTTTGCCACATATTTCATTTGCTATCTTATTGTGTGAGCATGCTGATTGCATATTTTACTCATTCGAGGACATCCACTTGTTGTTTTGATTGTTTGGCTTTATCTTCTTTTGCCAAGTGGATGGACAAGAATGCCTAAGAACCTCCTCTAGCTATCTATGCTTTTCTCGTCTCAAACTCTATTCATGCTGCATCACAAAATTTGATCAAGTCAGATTCGAACCACTCTGTGTGAGGAGCGCTCGGAGTCCCCGATTCGTCATAGACTTAAACTTCCAAAACCTCTTTATGAATCTCGGTCTGACCGATACTCCATCTTTCGGTCCTACCGAGTTCATTAAGTTGATCTAGGTTTTCGATCTCGGTGCAACCGATTTGAACTTTTCGGTCACACCGAGTTGCAATAACTGCACACAGTTTTGCATCTCGGTGCCACCGAGTTGTTCCACTCGGTCACACCGAACAGGCGGTGCTATATATGTGACGGGCAAAATTTTGGAAATTTCTCCGAAACCCCAGCTATTGTCCTTGGTGCTAGTGGAGAGAATGTGTACTTAAATCCAAAAAGACCTCACGAGTCGGGGCACCGTGCTCAGGTGGTGATGCCCAGTGCGAGCTTTTGGACTCCGACCTCCTCGCCCGCGCATAGCCTGCTCTGCCCCCGTCCGGTCGCCGCCAGCAGCCTCCAGTCGCTGGTCTTCGCCGCCGTCAACGGATTTCTGCCCCGCCGTTGCCGCCGTAGCAAGTCCACGCCGAACTAGGGTATGGACTTGATCATTGTGCTATTCCTCAATCTGATTCCTAGCACATTGTGATCATCATGATCTTGCCACGATTGATAAACTTCTATCCAGTCAAAACGCTCGTAGATTAGGTTTAATTCGAAAATTTTAGGGTTAGGTTTCCGCCGAAACCATCTCGGACCCACCGAGTTGAAAAACTCGGTCCCACCGATCTGGCTTTTGCCATTGCACAAGTTAAACTCGGTCTGACCGAGAATAACTTATCGGTGCGACCGATTTTGGAATTCTGTGAAACCCTAGCACTCGCCGAAGCTGGGTGACCGAACGTTGCGGTGCCGCAGACCGAGTTCCTGAAATTCTGGTGCCAAACACTGCTTCGGTGTCACCGAGTGAGACAGTGCTCAAAAAGGTTGCCGAGACCGAACGTGACCCTCGTGGGGAGGCGTCGAGATAACGCAAGAGTCAGCGGGAGTTGCCAGCCCCTGAGGGACCGATCGAGCCATTCTGTCGCCACCAGATGGCAGAGCATTCAAGATGTCACCCTAGTTTCGAACGAGACTCCGGCTAAGCAGCATCGAGATGCTTCATGCGTGTGGAAAACTCAGAGCGCCTATCTGAGAATTAAGTCTTTATGCAAAAATCTGCTGCACGCTATCCATGTTGGAATGCCTCATCCCTCGCTCTTTCGCAATCCTATGAATTCCAGTCGTTCAGAGGTGAAGATACAAGGCAGTGTTTGCAACAGTGGTCTGATGTCACAAAGGGACAGCAGAACCTATCAGAAGGTGAAACAGATAGCAGCAACAGTGTGAATGACAGTGAGGGAACTACCCGCTCTCAGGCAAGAAATTTCTGCTCGTATGAAAGATGCCGGCTAACGCAGGAGCAGGAAACGCCAGCGAAGTCTGAATCACTTAAGGCCGCATAGCCAAGGCTCAAAGGACAACGAACGTCTGATATGCTCGGAGATAAGACTGCGTGGTGGACCACAGGAAGAAGAGCCAACGTCCATTAAAGAGGGCTTCAGCCAATACTCCTAAAGGACTCAGGAAGCAGCCTGAAATCAAAGGACCGCAGACAAGCAAGGCAGGCAGCAGCAATGTCCAAATTCCATAGAGAGCCGGGTCAAACTAGAGAATCGGGCACAAGGAGTGCCCATGCGTCCCATTAGTGCCCTATTCTAGAGGAAGCAGGAACGCAAAAAGAGAAGGAAAGCCACGAAAAAGTAGATAGACATCAACTGAGAACTGCCCCACTGTGCTCAGAGACGCAGCTGGAGGGTAAGAAGAGGAAAGAGAGAGTAAAGAAGACTGTAGCCAAAGTGCTTGGGAGAGCCTCCATCATGGTAGAAGAGGAGGAGGAAGAAGAGGTTGCTGCACCAGCACCCAAGGCAGCCAAACTTATGGGAGATGCCATAAGGTCAGGGAGCTGCATCCAAGCCCAAGGAAGCTCCTAAGGCTGCATCTAAGCCTAAGACAGCTCCAAAGAGAAACACAAGGAGTATACCTGCTGCAGAAAAGAACAAGGCCCCAGTGCCTGAAGCTATTGAAGAAGAGGAAGAGAGTGTCCTTCGGAAGCTCAAGCCCAAGATCCCAGACCACAACGATGCTCATCCTGTGGCTGAGGACATGAAGCTCAGGAGAGACTCAGGGCTCAGGAAATGGAGAGAAGCAGATCCATATGCTTCTAGGAGAAGGACTGCCGTGGACTACAGATTTCACACAAAGGAGCAACAAGATTTTTATGAGACTGTTTTGCTTGACAAGAAGCCAATCGTTTGTGACATGAGATGGGTCGACTGGACCTATATCAAGGAGAATGAAGAGCACTATCCAGGAGTTCAGGACAGCTTCAGAGCGTGTGGAGTAGAGGACTTTGTTGGGCAGAAGCTCACAAAGTGAACGTGGAACTCATAAGTGAGCTTTGTTGGGCATCAAGAGGAACTCATCATGCAGTTCTACTCCACAGCTCACTTTTATCCGGATGGAAGGATTACATGGATGTCAGAGGGTACAAGGTACCAATCTACAGTGGCTGAGTGGGCACAGATCATCAATGCCCCAGAAGAGCAAGATGAGGACTTGGACATCTATGCCAAGAAGAAAATGGACCATAACTCCATGTCCAACATGTACAAGGAAATCCCCAATGAAGCTCTTGACACGTTCAAGTTTGGCTTAGTGCACTATCTGCTCTCAGGATTGCCTACTATCAATGGATACTAAGGCACACTCTGTGCCTAAGTCTGGAGATCACAAGATGATCAGAGGTCACCGATCAACCTGCTTCATGTCTTTGACGTGCCTCAGAAATTCAAGGTCATGAGTCTCATTGTGGAAACCATTAAGAGGACAGCTGCAGATCAAAAGAGGAGCTGTGGATATGCCCCTCAGATTCAGGAGCTCATCAACTCCAAGATGGGCACGGGCATATATCTTTTGGATAAGGAACACCTGCCATCCAGTCCAGATTTTGAGACAATGAAGTTGTGATGACAGAGAATGAGGCCATCATCTGCACAAGCATTTGCAAAGAAGGAGAAGGCGAAGAAGGAGAAAGCTGCCAGGATGCCTACTCAAGAAGAGGCATCTAAGTACTTGAAGACAAAACAAGAGCAGCTCAGTTACTTGATTGCATCCTCGCTGAGAATTGAGCAAAGTATAGCCAACCTCACCAAAAATCAGCAGAGCCTAGAGAGGATCATGGAACAGAAGTTCTATGACTTGGATGTCAAGGTAACAGAAGTCCAGTCTGTAGTGGAGCAGCTCCAGGAGGACATGAATGAGAGGAGAGGCAGGACCACAACTCATGCTTTTTCTAGAGTGCCACGAGGTCCGAGGTCGTCTGCACTGCCAGTTGCTGACACCAGAGCTACAACGTCTGCACCAGCCACAGCCTCAGCTCCAGCGTCTACCTCAGCTCCAACTCCAGCGACTACTTCAACATCTACAGAAGCCTTCGTCCTTGGAGTGATCCGGACTCCACCACCACCTGAAGATCAAGCCTGAGCGACGACTTAGCACTATGCATTTTCTAGGAACTTTTTGGTAACTTGTTGCCAAAGGGGGAGAAGATGTATAGATCATAGGCTTCGAGAGAGAGAGTGTTGCTTTTCTCTCTTGCTTTATTTGGTGGTCTTTCGAACCTTTTTGCTTTTGAGTGCTTGATACTATGTCATTATTTGTGAGACATCGATGATCATGTGTTTGATCATAAGCTACACTTAATGTTTGCTTAATGCTTGCTTAAATATTATCATGCTATCTATCGTTTGTGATCATTCACTATTCTTGGTGATGAGTGCATGTATTTCATTCTTATCATTTTGAGCGCTCCACCAAGATGTATGTGACATGGAAGAGTAACCCATGACTCTAACTCTTTGTGCATTTGCAGTCCAAAGCAAATTTTAAATATGCACAAATTTAGGGGGAGCTCTTACTTATCACATACTTCTCAAAGCGACGATATATTTCATGCTTATTATCATTTGTCAAAGCTTTGATCTATATGTTGTCATCAATTACCAAAAAGGGGGAGATTGAAAGTGCAACTATCCCTAGGTGGTTTTGGTAATTCATAACAACATATAGCTCATTGAGCTAATGCTATTCCAAGATGATTATTTCAGGAAAGCTCAATGATTGGCATGGCATGGATATGAAAGTGGAACCCTCAAAATGCTAAGGACAATGGATTGGCTCAAGCTCAAAAGCTCAAGACTCTTCATTTCATATTTTAGTGATCCAAGATCACATTGAGTCCATAGGAAAAGCCAATACTATTAAGGAGGGATGAGGTGTTGCTTAATGAGCCTCTTGCTTCATGTGCTTAATGATATGCTCCAAAACCCTCAACTACTTTCCCATATCCACATATGACCAAAACTCTAAGCCAAACTCGGCCCTACCGATTCTTCCTATCCGGCGCCACCGAGTTTCACTTGTCATTAGCCACTGCCAAACCCTAGCAATTCGGTTCTACCGATAAGGTTCTCGGTCCCACCGAGATGGGGTTGCAATCTCTCTGTTTCCCTTTCGTAACTTTTCGGTCCCACCGAAGGAGCGAATCGGTCCCACCGAGATTGCAATGTAAACTCAGTGTTTCCCCTTTGTAACTTTTCGGTCTCACCGAGTTCCACTCGGTCTCACCGAAAGAGCAAATTGGTCCCACCGAGTTTGCCTGACCAACTCTCTGGTTAGCTAATTACCAAACTCGGTCTCACCGAGTTTGTGTAATCGGTCTCACCGAGATTACGTTATGCCCAAACCCTAACCGAATCGGTCCTACCGAGTTGCATGTCAGTCGCACCGAAATTCCTAACGGTCACTAGGTTTACTATTTTGGTCAGACCGAGTTTTATGATTCGGTCCCACCGAGATTGGAAAACTGTGTAACGGTTGGATTTTGTGTGGAGGCTATATATACCCCTCCACCTCTTTCTCATTCCATGAGAGAGCCAACAGAACACACACATCATTCCAACTCATTTGTTCTGAGAGAGAACCACCTACTCATGTGTTGACATCAAGACATTCCATTCCTACCATATGAATCTTGATCTCTAGCCTTCCCAAGTTGCTTTCCACTCAAATCTTCTTTCCACCAAATCCAAATCCTATGAGAGAGAGTTGAGTGTTGGGGAGACTATCATTTGAAGCACAAGAGCAAGGAGTTCATTACCTACACACCATTTGTTACTTCTTGGAGAGTGGTGTCTCCTAGATTGGCTAGGTGTCACTTGGGAGCCTCCGACAAGATTGTGGAGTTGAACCAAGGAGTTTGTAAGGGCAAGGAGATCGCCTACTTCGTGAAGATCTACCGCTAGTGAGGCAAGTCCTTCGTGGGCGTGGCCATGGTGGGATAGACAAGGTTGCTTCTTCGTGGACCCTTTGTGGGTGGTTGCTTCTTCGTGGACCCTTCGTGGGTGGAGCCCTCCATGGACTCGCACAACCGTTGCCCTTGGGTGGAGCCCTGTGTGGACTCGCGCAACCGTTACCCTTCGTGGGTTGAAGTCTCCATCAACGTGGATGTAGGATAGCACCACCTATCCGAACCACGGGAAAAACATCCGTGTCTCCAATAGCGTTTGAAATCTCCAAACCCTTCCCTTTACATTCTTGCAAGTTGCATGCTTTACTTTCCGCTGCCAATATACTCTTTGCATGCTTGCTTGAATAGTGTGATGATTACTTGACTTGTCCTAAAATAGCTAAAATCTGCCAAGAACTAAAATTGGGAAAAGGTTAAGTTTTTATTTGGTCAAGTAGTCTAATCACCCCCCTCTAGACATACTTTCGATCCTACAGTAGGCCAAACAAACTGATAATTCGAGAGACTTGCAAAGATAACCAATCATACATAAAAGAATTCAGAGAAGATTCAAATATTATCATAGATAGACTTGATCATAAACCCACAATTCATCGGTCTCAACAAACACACCACAAAAGAAGATTACATCGAATAGATCTCCACAAGAGAGGGGGAGAACTTTGTATTGAGATCCAAAAAGAGAGAAGAAGCCATCTAGCTACTAACTATGGACCCGAAGGTCTGAGGTAAACTACTCACACTTCATCGGAGAGGCTATGATGATGTAGAAGCCCTCCGTGATGACGGCCCTCTCCGGCGGAGCTCCGGAACAGGCCCCAAGATGGGATCTCGTGGATACAGAAAGTTGCGGCGGTGGAATTAGGTTTTTGGCTCCGTCTCTGTTCGTTTGGGGGTACGTAGGTATATATAGGAGGAAGAAGTACGTCGGTGGAGCTTCGGTGGGCCCACGAGGGGGGGCGCGCCTGGGGGTATAGGGCGCGCCCCCTACCTCTGCCCACCTCGAAGCTTCCTTGGCGTAGGGTCCAAGTCTCCTGGGTCATATTCGGTGAGAAAATCACGTTCCCGAAGGTTTCATTCCGTTTGGACTCCGTTTGATATTCCGTTTCTTCGAAACACTGAAATAGGCAAAAAAAAATTCTGGGCTGGGCCTCCGGTTAATAGGTTAGTCCCAAAAATAATATAAAAGTGGAAAATAAAGCCCAATATAGTCCAAAACAGTAGATAATATAGCATGGAGCAATCAAAAATTATAGATACGTTGGAGACGTATCCAATTCATTGAGCCCGTTCTTTTATGTTTGAGGCATTACTTTTGGGATGACCCACATCTTTATAAAGAAGGAGTAGATGGTGTTATTAGACGTTGTGTACCTGAGCATGAACAGGAACAGATCCTATGCAAGTGTCACTCCGAAGCTTATGGAGGACACCATGCTGGAGATAGAACTGCACATAAGGTACTGCAATCTGGTTTTTATTGGCCTACTCTCTTCAAGGATGCCCATAAGTTTGTCTTATCTTGTGATGAATGTCAAAGAATTGGTAATATTAGTAGACGTCAAGAAATGCCTATGAATTATTCACTTGTTATTGAACCATTTGATGTTTGGGGCTTTGACTATATGGGACCTTTTCCTTCCTCTAATGGTTATACACATATTTTAGTTGCTGTTGATTACGTTACTAAGTGGGTAGAAGCTATTCCAACTAGTAGTGCTGATCATAACACTTCTATTAAAATGCTTAAAGAAGTTATTTTTCCAAGGTTTGGAGTCCCTAGATATTTAATGACTGATGGTGGTTCACATTTTATTCATGGTGCTTTCCGTAAAATGCTTGCTAAATATGATGTTAATCATAGAATTGCATCTCCTTATCACCCTCAGTCTAGTGGTCAAGTAGAATTGAGTAATAGAGAACTCAAATTAATTTTGCAAAAGACTGTTAATAGGTCTAGAAAGAATTGGTCCAAGAAACTTGATGATGCATTATGGGCCTATAGAACTGCATATAAAAATCCTATGGGTATGTCTCCGTATAAAATGGTCTATGGAAAAGCATGTCACTTACCTCTCGAACTAGAACACAAGGCTTATTGGGCTATTAAAGAACTCAATTATGATTTTAAACTTGCCGTGAGAAGAGGTTATTTGATATTAGCTCACTCGATGAATGGAGAACCCAAGCCTACGAAAATGCCAAATTGTTTAAAGAAAAAGTTAAAAGATGGCATGACAAAAGGATACAAAAGCGTGAGTTTAATGTAGGTGATTATGTATTGCTATACAACTCTCGTTTAAGATTTTTTGCAGGAAAACTTCTCTCTAAATGGGAAGGTCCTTACGTTATCGAGGAGGTCTATCGTTCCGGTGCCATAAAAATCAACAACTTCGAAGGCACAAATCCGAAGGTGGTAAACGGTCAAAGAATCAAACATATATCTCAGGTAATCCCATAAATGTTGAAACCAATGTTATTGAAACCGTAACCCCGGAGGAATACATAAGGGACACTTTCCGGAAATGTTTCAGACTCCGAAAAGGAATAGGTATGTGGTACGGTAAGTAAACCGACTCCAAAACAAGTTTTTAAGGCAATATTTCTCTTTTGGAATATTTAGAAAAATAGAAAAATAAGTAGCAGTCCGGGAAGGACACGAGGGCTCCACGAGGGTGGAGGGCGCGCCCTACCCCCCTGGCGCGCCCCCTACCTCGTGGGCACCTCGTGTGCCCTCGGACTCCGTTTTCTTACAGACAGTATTTTGGTCGGTAAAAATTCATTATATAACCTCCCGGGGGTTTTGACTCCCGTATCACGCAAAAATCTCCTGTTTGTGTTTCGAGCTTGCTGCTGCAGATTAGAGCAAGATGTCTTCGCAAGAGTCAGTCGGGGAGAGCCGGGTGTCTCATCCGGCACCGAGATCAATGACAAACAACATGTTGACCCTTTGGGCCAGCAACGGAGGAAGAGATGGAGGCTGATTTGAAGAGGATAGATGCCATGGAAGAGGATCAAGAAGTCACTTCCCTCCAAGCTGGATTCACAATGGGAGAACTGCAGAGCTCAGCTATTCCAAACTCGGTTATCCCTTCCAATGTTAGATTTCTTTCTTATGAGAATATGAAAAAGAGTGTCACTGGTTCTCCCGCAGCTATGCAGCACCCTTGGGTGCAGGGAGCTTTGGCTGTTACAGGAAAACTCCGAAAGGAAATAATGGACCTCAAGCAGCAAGTCAACAAGCTTGAGGAGGAGAATCGTATCTTGAGGGGCATCATCGCCAAGAACATCACATCACCATCCCCGAAAAGAGAGACATAATCACATGGGTATGGGCACTCCACTTGGCAACTGCCAAGCTTGGGGGAGTGCCCCGGTATCGTATCACCATCACTTTTATCTTTACCGTTTTTCTTAGTTCGATCCTTTTGGTAATATCTTGATCTAGTAGAATAAAAGTTCTTAGTATGATCTAGTTGTGAGTTTTGCTTTATTATCCTTCTATGTAATCGAGTTCGTGAGCTATATAATAAAGATTAGTGTTGAGTCAAGGGCTTGATTATTTTGCCATGATCCTAAGTGAATAAAAGAAAAGAGAAAGAAATAAAAAGAAACAAAGAGATCATGTGACTCTTATGGAGAGTAATGAGCTCACATAGAAAGAGTATGATGAATAAAAGTTATTGAGGGTTGACAAACATAGTTTTGGTCATCGTTGCAATTAATAGGAAGTAATAAAGAAAGAGAGGTCTTCACATATAAATATACTATCTTGGACATCTTTTATGATTGTGAGCACTCATTAAAATATGACATGCTAAAGAGTTGACATTGGACAAGGAAGACAACATAATGGGTTATGTTTTCTTACATCTGAGATAAATTATATTGTCTTGGATCCTCCAACATGTTGAGCTTGCCTTCCCCCTCATGCTAGCCAAATTCATTGCACCAAGTAGAGATACTACTTGTGCTTCCAAATACCCTTAAACCAGTTTTGCCATGAGAGTCCACCATACCTACCTATGGATTGAGTAAGATCCGTCAAGTAAGTTGTCATCGGTGCAAGCAATAAAAATTGCTCTCTAAATATGTATGATTGATTGGTGTGGAAGAAATAAGCTTTATACGATCGTGTGATATGGAAGTAATAAAAGCGACAGACTGCATAATAAAGGTCCATATCACAAGTGGCAATATAAAGTGACGTTCTTTCGCATTAGGATTTTGTGCATCCAACCATAAAAGCGCATGACAACCTCTGCTTCCCTCTGCGAAGGGCCTATCTTTTACTTTTATCTCCTACATTGCATAAGAGTCATGGTGATTTCACCCTTCCTTTTTACATTTTATCCTTTGGCAAGCACAATATGTTGGAAAGATCCTGGTATATATGGCTAATTGGATGTGAGTTTTCATGAACTATTATGTTGACATTACCCTTGAGGTAAAACGTTGGGAGGCAAAACTATAAGCCCCTATCTTTCTCTGTGTCCGATTAAAACTCCATACCCATAAGTATTGCGTGAGTGTCAGCAATTGTGAAAGACTATATGATAGTTGAGTATGTGGACTTGCTGAAAAGCTCTTATATATTGACTCTTTCCTATGTTATGATAAATTGCAATTGCTTCCAATGACTGAGATTATAGTTTGTTAGTTTTCAATGAAGTTTACGATTCATACTTGATATTGTGATTGAATTATTACTCTAGCATAAGAATCATATGACAAGAATTATATAAGTTGTTGTTCTAAGAATGATCATGATGCCCTCATGTCCGTATTTTATTTTTATCGACACCTTCATCTCTAAACATGTGGACATATTTTTCGATTTCGGCTTTTCGCTTGAGGACAAGCGAGGTCTAAGCTTGGGGGAGTTGATACGTCCATTTTGCATCATGCTTTTATATCAATATTTATTGCATTATGGGCTGTTATTACACATTATGTCACAATACTTATGCCTATTCTCTCTTATTTTACAAGGTTTACATAAAGAGGGAGAATGCCGGCAGCTGGGATTCTGGGCTGGAAAAGGAGCAAATATTAGAGACCTATTCTGCACAGCTCCAAAAGTCCTGAAACTTCACGGATGATGTTTTCCAAATATATAAAAAACATTGAGCAGAAGAACTTCACCAGGGGGGCCACACCCTGCCCACGAGGGTGGGGGCGCGCCCTACCCCCCTGGGCGCGCCCCCTACCTCGTGGGCCCCCTGGTGGCCCTCCGGTGACCATCTTCTGCTATATGGACTCTTTCGATGGGAAAAAAATCATAAGCCATCTTCTCGGACGAAACTCCGCCGCCACGAGGCGGAACCTTGGCAGACCAATCTAGGGTTCTGGCGGGGCTGTTCTGCCGGGGAAACTTCCCTCCCGGAGGGATCATCGCCATCGTCATCACCAACGCTCCTCTCATCGGGAGGGGGCCAATCTCCAACAACATCTTCACCAGCACCATCTCCTCTCAAACCCTAGTTCATCTCTTGTATCCAATTCTTGTCTTTAAGTCTAGGATTGGTACCTGTAGGTTGCTAGTAGTGTTGATTACTCCTTGTAGTTGATGCTAGTTGGTTTATTTGGTGGAAGATCATATGTTCAGATCCTATATGCATATTAATACCCCTCTGATTATGAACATGAATATGCTTTGTGAGTAGTAACTTTTGTTCCTGAGGACATGGGAGAAGTCATTCTATTAGTAGTCATGTGAATTTGGTATTCGTTCGATATTTTGATGAGATGTATGTTGTCTCTCCTCTAGTGGTGTTATGTGAACGTCGACTACATGACACTTCACCATTATTGGCCTACTATGTAGGCACTTGGAAAGTAATAAGTTA
>NC_053024.1:598054515-598064743 GCF_003073215.2 Triticum urartu | reverse complement strand
GCTTTTACATCCATTTGCCAAATTTCATAATCATAAAATGCGGCAATTGCTAACATGATTCGGACAGACTTAAGCATCGCTACGGGTGAGAAGGTCTCATCGTAGTCAATCCCTTGAACTTGTCCAAAACCTTTCGCAACAAGTCGAGCTTTATAGACAGTAACATTACCGCCAGCGTCAGTCTTCTTCTTGAAGATCCATTTATTCTCAATGGCTTGCCGATCAACGGGCAAGTCAACCAAAGTCCACACTTTGTTCTCATACATGGATCCCATCTCAGATTTCATGGCTTCTAGCCATTTTGCGGAAATCTGGGCTCACCATCGCTTCTTCATAGTTCGTAGGTTCATCATGATCTAGTAGCATGACTTCCAGAATAGGATTGCCGTACCACTCTGGTGCGGATCTTACTCTGGTTGATCTACGAGGTTCGGTAGTAACTTGATCTGAAGTTTCATGATCATTGTCATTAGCTTCCTCACTAATTAGTGTAGGTGCCACAGAAACCGGTTTCTGTGATGTACTACTTTCCAATAAGGGAGTAGGTACAGTTACCTCATTAAGTTCTACTTTTCTCCCACTCACTTCTTTCGAGAGAAGCTCCTTCTCTAGAAAAACTCCGAATTTAGCAACAAAAGTTTTGCCTTCGGATCTGTGATAGAAGGTGTACCCAACAGTCTCCTTTGGGTATCCTATGAAGACACATTTCTCCGATTTGGGTTCAAGCTTATCAGGTTGAAGCTTTTTCACATAAGCATCGCAGCCCCAAACTTTCAGAAACGACAACTTTGGTTTCTTGCCAAACCACAGTTCATAAGGCATCGTCTCAACGGATTTCAATGGTGTCTATTTAACGTGAATGCAGCGTCTCTAAAGCATAACCCCAAAATGATAACGGTAAATCAGTAAGAGACATCATAGATCGCACATATCTAATAAAGTACGATTACGACGTTTCGGACACACCATTACGCTGTGGTGTTCCGGGTGGCGTGAGTTGCGAAACTATTCCGCATTGTTTCAAATGTAGACCAAACTCGTAACTCAAATATTCTCCTCCACGATCAGATCGTAGAAACTTAATTTTCTTGTTACGATGATTTTCAACTTCACTCTGAAATTCTTTGAACTTTTCAAATGTTTCAGACTTATGTTTCATTAAGTAGATATACCCATATCTGCTTAAATCATCTGTGAAGGTGAGAAAATAACGATATCCGCCATGAGCCTCAACATTCATTGGACCACATACATCTGTATGTATGATTTCCAACAAATCCCTTGCTCTCTCCATAGTACCAGAGAACGCCGTTTTAGTCATCTTGCCCATGAGGCACGGTTCGCAAGTACCAAGTGATTCATAATCAAGTGGTTCCAAAAGTCCATCAGTATGGAGTTTCTTCATGCGTTTTACACCGATATGACCAAAACGGCAGTGCCACAAATAAGTAGCACTATCATTATCAACTCTGCATCTTTTGGCTTCAACATTACGAATATGTGTATCACTACTATCGAGATTCATCAAAAAATAGACCACTCTTCAAGGGTGTGCATGACCATAAAAGATATTACTCATATAAATAGAACAACCATTATTCTCTGATTTAAATGAATAACCGTCTCGCATCAAACAAGATCCAGATATAATGTTCCATTGTCGGCGTTCTGGGAACGGGGGTCCCTAGACTTGCCTGCCTGCGGCCTGCGGTGTGGCTCAAAAGGGGGCCCAGCACGGCCCATCTTCATCAACACAGACCCAAGACCCTCGTAGGGTGGACGACACGGAGCTTCCTGAGGCACGGCCTCATCAGGCTGGCTCGCGAGGAGGCGGAGAGATCAAGGCGGGGTACCTCACGAGGTGTCCGTGACGCAAGCTATGACGACCAAAGGCGCCAGGCGGGCGCCAGCCGCGCAGTGTCCCCTTTCCTCTTTGGTGCAAAGGGAGCAAGCGCAGGCGAGGAGCATCAAGCCAAAGGCACCCCGTTTTTCGGTTGCAACGAGACCAAGACCAGTCCAACGGCAGGGAGGAAGTCATTGTGGAGCCCAAAGCCAGCGTCAGCCACCAGAGCCTTTGGCAGGCGAGGAGACCAACTTTAGTCAGGATAAGTTGTACCAGATGTTCCCTTCAAAATGGCCAATTGTTGGCGCCCTTCCCGCTCAATTTTTGGGAAGAGGCCCATGGCCTTTGCCTATAAATAGGACTAGCCACCCACAGGGTAGGAGGAGATCGGATCGGAATCAGAGAGAGAATCGAGAAGAGAGAGAGAGAAGGGTGACTGAACTCCTCCTAGCAGTTCCATCCCCCAGGCCAAGAACAGACCCTCGAGGCTGTTCTTCCTTGTATTGCTCATCATCATCAGCCCAAGAGGCAATCCACCACACCACACACTGGAGTAGGGTATTACACCACAACGGTGGCCCGAACCAGTATAAACCCTGTGTCTCTTGTGCTGTTCTTTCCATAGCTTAGATCTTAGCGAGGCGGAGGGGTGCAGGTAGGTAGAAGGCGAAATCTCCGCGCGCACCCCAGTGTTCGAACCTCAAGGGTCTGCCGGAACCCGAAATCCGACATTTGGCGCGCCAGGTAGGGGTGCACCGGAGTTTTCCCTTCCGCCACCGCCACGACCAGCCTCGCGATGAGTAGAGCGTTGCCCGCTCCGGCCGCCGACGCCAGCACGGGGGCCAGGGGGCTCCGGGCCCTGGCCCCAGCCCTACAATGGGTACGGTGCCCAGACAAGTTCAAGCCAACAACGCCGCCGCGCTACGGTGGCGCGACTAATCCGCCGGCCTTCTTGCTGGTGTACGAGGAGGCCATCCTCAAAGCTGGAGGTGATGATAGGGTCATGGCCAGCTGGCTCCCCATGGCCCTCACCGGCGCTTCGCGTGCATGGCTGCTCCACCTGCCGGCAGCCTCCGTGGCCTCTTGGGAAGAGCTTTGTAGCCTCTTCCCCGCCCACCACGCTACACCAACACCCCCGGTCGTCGCGGCCCTCCTGGGCGGCTCGCAGGCGCCGCCTACAAGTCACCATGTCAAGCCATTCATCCGCCGGGTCAGCACCACTTCCACGCGGCAGGGGGCTCCCCCGGACCGGGCGGCGCCCAAGGCCGGCCTGACCTTCAGCTCGGAGGACCACCCCTCCAACTCGGCCTGCTCGGGTGCGCTCCCCATGCTGTGCACCCCCACCATCTGCCAGGTGGCCGTCACCAGAACTCTCATCGATGGCGGCGCGGGCCTCAGCGTGCTCTCGGTTGAGGCCTTCAACCTCCTCTGCATACCCCTGGAACGGCTGCAACCCAGCCGGCCCTTCTCAGGCGTTGGGGGCGGATCATCCAGCTCCTTGGGACAGATCCGGCTCCCAGTAACCTTCGGCACCTACAACAACTTCCGCACGGAGCTGGTCGACTTCGACATCGCCCCCATCGGCCTCCCCTACAACGCCATCCTCGGCTACCCAGCGCTGGCCCAGTTCATGGCCGCGACGCACCCGGCGTACAACCTCATGAAGATGCCCGGGAGCAGCGGTGTCCTCACCGTGCACGGGGACACCGGAGACGCGCTGCGAGTGCTCAAGCTCGCCTTCAAGACGGCGGCGTCGGCACAGCCCGCCGACTCGGAGACCCCCGAGCCCAAGGGGGCTGCACCCGCCAAGAAGAAACAGTTGTTCACCCAAGACAAGGCAGAAACCAAGCAGATACCCGTCGATGAGGACGGGTCCACCAACGCCACTTTCACCATAGGCGCCAACCTCGAACCCGAGCAGGAGGAGGCCCTGGTTGGGTTCCTGCGCGCAAACAAGAAGGTATTCGCTTGGGAGCCTGACCAGTTGGCGGGGATCCCTAGGAGCGTAATCGAGCATCACCTCAACGTGTGCCCCAACGTGCGCCCTGTGAAGCAGAAGGCAAGGCGGCAGTCCACAGAAAAGCAGGCCTTCATCGTCCAAGAGACCCGCAAACTAGAAGCCGCTGGGGTCATTCGCGAGGTCCGATACCCGGATTGGTTGGCCAACCCTGTCGTTGTGCCAAAGAAGGGAGGGAAGGAGCGCATGTGTGTCGACTTCACCAACCTCAACAAGGCATGCCCGCAAGATCCGTTCCCGCTCCCCCGCATCGACCAGATCGTCGATTCCACCGCAGAATGCGACCTGCTATGCTTCTTGGATGCCTTCTCTGGGTATCACCAGATCAAGATGGCGGTAGAAGACGTCGAAAAGACAGCCTTCCTAACCCCGTGTGGGGTGTACTGCTACACGTGCATGCCATTCGGGCTGCGTAACGCAGGGGCGACCTTTCAGCGGCTGATGCACATCACCTTGGGCCCGCAGCTCGGGAAGAATGTTGAGGCTTACGTCGATGACATTGTGGTGAAGTCTCGGGAGGCCAGGACCCTGATACAAGACCTGGAGGAAACCTTCGCGAGCCTCAACGCAGTGAACCTGCGGCTCAACCCAGAGAAGTGTGTGTTCGGAGTCCCCTCGGGCAAGCTCTTGGGTTTCCTCGTGTCCCACCGAGGCATCGAGGCTAACCCAGAAAAGGTCAAGGCGGTCGAGGACATGAGCCCGCCAAAGACCCTCAGAGAAATGCAGAAGCTCACTGGGCGCGTGACCGCGCTAGGGCGCTTCATCTCCAAGTTGGGGGAGCGAGCGCTGCCCTTCTTCCAGCTAATGAAGAAAAAGGGGCCCTTTGAATGGACTGAAGAGGCCGACAAGGCGTTCCAGGATCTCAAGAGATACCTGACCAGCCCTCCGGTCATGGTGGCTCCGCGCCCTCAAGAGCCCCTGGTGCTTTACCTCGCCGCCACTCCCTACTCCGCCAGCGCAGCCCTGGTGGCGGTTAGGAGGAGCGTCGAATCAAAACCACAGCAGCAGCCCGGGACAAGGCAAAACAGGAACAAGGAAGGCCCACAGAAACCGCCACCGCGGCTGAGGAGGATCAGCCGCCGCAGAGGAGTGCACCGGAGGCGGAAGAGGCCCCTCTCCCAGATGGCCAGCCTCAGGAGGCCTCATCGCCTCAGAGGCGCCATGGTCTCCGGAGGGCGCCACCAGCACTGACGCACCCAACCTCGTTGAGCACCCAGTGTACTTCGTCAGCACGGTGTTGCGGGACGCGAGGGCACGGTACCCCATGCCTCAGAAGCTCCTCCTCGCGCTACTGGTGGCCTCGCGCAAGCTGCGGCACTATTTTCAGGGTCACCCCATCAAGGTCGTCTCGTCATACCCCCTGGAGAGAGTGCTCAGGAGCCCTAACTCAGCTGGAAGGGTCGCTGAGTGGAACATAGAACTGCAAGCGTTTCAGCTCGAATTCAGCACGACCAGAGTCATCAAGGGAGCAGCATTGCGGATTTTGTGGCAGAATGGACGGAGGCACCAGGCCTCAAGGCCGACGAGGATCGGTCCCTCTCCCCGGGAAGCGAGGCGCCAGAAGGCTGGGTCATGTACTTCGATGGGGCGTTCTCCAGGCATGGCGCTGGGGCTGGGGCGGTGCTTATATCGCCCACTCAGGACAAGCTCTACTATGCTGTACAGCTCTGTTTCCAGCAAGGTGAAAAGGTCTCCAACAACATAGCGGAGTATGAAGGTTTAATAGCGGGCTTGAAGGCCGCAGCTGCCCTGGGGGTGAAACGCCTCACCATCAAGGGCGATTCGCAGCTCCTTGTCAATTTCTCCAACAAGGTGTACGAGCCGAAAGATGAGCACATGGAAGCCTACCTTGCGGAGGTCCGCAGGATGGAGAAGCAGTTCTGGGGGTTGGAGTTGCAGCATGTGCCCCGTGGCACCAATCAGGAGGCCGACGACATCGCCAAACGGGCGTCCAGGCGGTTACCTCAGGAGCCTGGCGTCTTCGAGGAGCGGCTCTTCAAGCCCTCAGCCCTGCGTCATTGTCAAACACGGCTCAGCCTCGGGAGGAGCTCCCCCAGCCACCTGCCTCAGGAGCCCCGGTCTGTGGCCCGGCCTCAGGAGCACGCCTGCTCCTGACGATGGAACCTCAGGAGGGGTGCTGGATCACGGAGCTCCGGAGTTACTTAACACAAGGGACCCTGCCGGAGAAGGAGGAGGAAGCGGAGCGTGTGGCACGGCAGGCCACGGCATACTGCATCAAGGATGGAGAGCTCTACCGGAAGCGACCAAACGATGTATCCCTGCGCTGCATCTCCAGGGAGCAAGGAAAGGAACTGCTGGAAGATATACACGGCGGAGACTGTGGACATCATTCATCATCACGGACCCTCGTCGGCAAGGCGTTCCGCAGTGGGTTTTATTGGCCCACCGCACTCAATGACGCCGTCGAACTGGTGAAAGCTTGTGAGGCCTGCCAGTTCCACGCCAAGCAGATCCATCAGCCGGCAGGAGGCCTGCAGACTATACCCCTTTCGTGGCCATTCGCAGTCTGGGGGCTGGACATCCTGGGCCCGTTTCCTCGGGCGCCAGGGGGCTACCGCTACCTCTACGTCGCCGTGGACAAGTTCACCAAGTGGGCTGAAGTAGAGGCCGTCCGCACCATCCCCGCGGGTTCCGCGGTCAAGTTCATCAGGGGCATCGTGAGCCGGTTCGGGGTGCCGAACCGCATCATCACAGACAACGGTTCGCAGTTCACCAGTAACCTCTTCAAAACATACTGTGCTAACCTTGGAACGCAGATATGCTACGCTTCGGTGGCGCACCCCCGAAGCAACGGCCAGGCCGAGCGAGCCAACGCAGAGGTCCTGAGGGGCCTCAAGACCAGGACGTTCAAGAAGAAGCTGGAGGCCTGCGGCAGAGGTTGGTACGACGAGCTTCAGTCCGTGTTGTGGTCCATCCGCACAACCGCGACCAAGCCGACTGGAGAGACCCCGTTCTTCCTGGTCTACGGAGCCGAAGCGGTCCTCCCTCACGAGGTCAGACGTCGCTCCGCGCGGGTCCTGGCGTTCGACGAGGCGCAGCAGGACGCCATGCGGGGGATGGACCTCGTGCTGGGGGAGGAACGTCGCCGAGAAGCCGCGCTGCGAGCGGCGAGGTACCAACAAGCACTGCGACGATATCACTGCCGCAACATCCGCCCCAGAACTCTCGAGGTAGGAGACCTCGTGCTCAGGCGGGTTCTCTCCAGGGAGGGACTGCACAAGCTCTCTCCCATGTGGGAGGGCCCGTTCAAGGTTGTTCATGTTTCCAGGCCCGGCTCCGCGCGCTTGGAGACTCAGGAGGGGGTGCCGGTCCAGAACGCATGGAACATCCAGCACCTCCGGAGGTTCTACCCCTAAAAAGGCCCAGAGCCTGTGAAGAAGGCGAATGCCTGTGAAGCTGTCGCGTTTTGGAAAAGGCCCAGAGCCTGTGAAGAAGGCGAATGCCTGTGAAGCTGTCGCGTTTTGGAAAAGGCCCAGAGCCTGTGAAGAAGGCGAATGCCTGTGAAGCTGTCGCGTTTTGGAAAAGGCCCAGAGCCTGTGAAGAAGGCGAATGCCTGTGAAGCTGTCGCGTTTTGGAAAAGGCCCAGAGCCTGTGAAGAAGGCGAATGCCTGTGAAGCTGTCGCGTTTTGGAAAAGGCCCAGAGCCTGTGAAGAAGGCGAATGCCTGTGAAGCTGTCGCGTTTTGGAAAAGGCCCGGAGCCTGTGAAGAGGGCAAATGCCCGTGAAGCCTGCTTCCCCCAAGAAAGGCCCGGAGCCTGTGAAGAAGGCCAACGCCTGTGAAGCTCGCCGCCCGTGACACTCTCACGTAATAATGAGTTGGGGCTGTACACGCCCCGGAGTCTCAGGAGCGCCGGCCTCAGGCCCTGGGGCTCCCTCCCACGCCCAGTGGCAGCACTTAGCTCCGCGCTGGTGAGAAGACGTCGAAGACTAGATTAGGTGCCGGACGCGGCTTTTTTCATTTGCAGTTGGCTTGTTCATTCTCATTCGAAGTTTTATTGAAGTTGTTGCCATCTTTGGCTTGTGGTTCTTCGACTTTTC
The DNA here is from genome assembly GCF_003073215.2 of Triticum urartu. Classification (NCBI taxonomy): domain Eukaryota; kingdom Viridiplantae; phylum Streptophyta; class Magnoliopsida; order Poales; family Poaceae; genus Triticum; species Triticum urartu. The sequence continues at coordinate 598,056,825 of NC_053024.1, read as the reverse complement.
ACTCTCCTGCCTCGATTTCTCTTATGCAAGGCCTCGCGAGGGGGGCAGCCGAGCGCCCTCGCGAGTGTTCCTGTCCTAGTCGTTCAAAGGTTTCGCGACCTGGGTCCATTACAGGAGCACCCCTCCAGTCCGTGCCCCACGGGCACCGCGACACGAACACAGGGCCTGGGTCGGTCGCCCCCCACGGCTGGGGCCGGGAACTATCCACGCGCGGGCACGTAGCCGGAAGGCACGATAACGGAAGCAAAGCGATGATTAACAGCAATAACCCAAACACGCCCCGCGGGGCTCCACGCTACTGTCTTTTTACGCAGGAAAAAGGAAAAGAAAGAACAAATCAGGCGCAGCTCGCCTCACACCGGCCTGCAGGGAAGACTCGAGCTGCCTCCGGGGCTCAGGCAGACTCCCTCTCGCGCTTCACCGAAGGCGCGACGGCGGGCAGACACGCTACCACCTCCCAAGCAGGTACGACGGCGTGGAGGCTGACCGCGGCCACCGCTAGAAGAGTCGCCGCCTGAAGAAGAACCGGTGAAGCTTGGGGAACCCTGAGCGCCGCCAATCACGCGAGCGCTGTCCTCTCCATCATCGCCGGGGCTGGGTTCCCGGCCGCGGTCGTCGTCCTCAGGGCAGCACCCTGCGCGGCGACCATCTTCCCCAAACACCCTCACGTAGAGGGTGGCATCGCCGTCAAACTTGAAGTGCAGGGTGCACCGACGGCTCAGGCCACGCGCGCGGGCAAACGTCTGCCAACCGCGGGTCAAGGCCAGGCTCCCGGCTGCGGAGACCTCCAGTGAAGCCCATGAGGCCCGGCTGCAGCAGCCGTCTGCCTGAAGCCAGAGGCCGCCCGGGAGCTCGCCGAGGAGGAAGCGAGGAAGTTGAAGCCGGGTGCTAGTCGGCTCCGCCGACCACACAACGAACTCCGGCAGCACCTCTGCAGCGCGAAAGCGCGGCCTAGGGGACGTCGACCGAAGCGCGCCCCCGGCCGCAGCAGTCCGCCCGTCACGTGCTGGAAATCGTCTCCACGGCCGCGGGGAGCTGCCGTGGTGGCCACAGGATGTTTGCGAGGGCGCCCTCGGCCGCGCTTGGGCGGGGGAGAGGCAGGCTCAACCTGGCGAGCCTTCCCCTTCTCTGCGGCCGAGAACCTCCTCGACGGGGCCATGAAGAAGAAGGAGAAGCAAGGGGGGATGAACTGGAAGGGCGCGCGCCGATCCGTACTTATAGCCGGCGAGGGCCAACCGGCCCCCACGATCGCAGGTAATCATGACCGCTTTGCATGCAGGGACTTGTCCAATCCGTGCAGTTGCCGAGGCGCCATGGGGAAGTGGAGACGCCCACGTCCAATCAACCAGCGCGGCGCCCAAGGCCGCAGGCTGTTAGGGCCCGCGGCGCTTCGCTCTTGCCCTTCCGCCTCCCTGCACGGCCAAGTCCGGGCGCGCCTTGGGCCCGGGGGCTACTGTTGGCGTTCTGGGAACGGGGGTCCCCAGACTTGCCTGCCTGCGGCCTGCGGCGTGGCTCAAAGGGGGCCCAGCACGGCCCATCTTCATCAACACAGACCCAAGACCCTCGCGAGGGGCCAAGCCTCGCGGGGCGGACGACACGGAGCTTCCTCAGGCACGGCCTCATCAGGCTGGCTCGCGAGGAGGCGGAGAGATCAAGGCGGGGTACCTCACGAGGTGCCCGTGACACAAGCCATGACGACCAAAGGCGCCAGGCGGGCGCCAGCCGCGCAGTGTCCCCCTTTCCTCTTTGGTGCAAAGGGAGCAAGCGCAGGCGAGAGCATCAAGCAAAGGCACCCGTTTCGGTGCAATGAGACCAAGACCAGTCCAACGGTAGGGAGGAAGTCATTGTGGAGCCCAAGCCAGCGTCACCACCAGAGCCTTTGGCAGGCGAGGACCAACTTTAGTCAGGATAAGTGTACCAGATGTTCTCCTTCAAAATGGCCAATTGTTGGCGCCCTTCCCGCTCAATATTTGGGAAGAGGCCCAGGGCCTTCGCTTATAAATAGGACTAGCCACCCACAGGGTAGGGGGATCGGATCGAAATCAGACAGAGAATCGAGAAGAGAGAGAGAGAGAGAAGGGTGACTGAACTCCTCCTAGCAGTTCATCCACTCAGCCAAGAACAGACCCTTGCGAGGCTGTTCTTCCTTGTATTGCTCATCATCATCAGCCCAAGAGGCAATCCACCACACCACACACTAGAGTAGGGTATTACTACAACGGTGGCCCGAACCAGTATAAACCCTGTGTCTCTTGTGTTGTTCTTTCCATAGCTTAGATCTTAGCGAGGTGGAGGGGTGCAGGTAGGTGA
>NC_053024.1:598005546-598053141 GCF_003073215.2 Triticum urartu | reverse complement strand
CTTACTACTATGCCACTTGGTGAATTTCTTGATGAAAAACTTGCTAGGGCTAGAGAGAATGAAATTATTGAAACTGATAATATTGATGAAAGTGATGATGAAGACTCTCCCCCTAATAAGTATGAATTGCCTGTTGTTCCTGAGGGTTATGTTATGGATGAAGAAGCTACTAGAGCTATTTTAGCTTGCAATGATAGATATGATCTAAAGAGGTTATTAGCTAAATGGAAGCAACAATCCTTTAATGCTAGAATGAAACCCGACCCTGCTTTTGCTACTTCACCTATCTGTGTTACTGATAAGGATTATGAATTGTTAGTTGATCCTGATATAATTACTTTGGTTGAATATGATCCTTTTTATGGCTATGAATCTGAAACTGTTGTGGCACATCTTACTAAATTAAATAATATAGCTACCCTGTTCACTAACGATGAGAGAACTCGCTACTTTTATATCCTTAAAATATTTCCGTTCTCAATAAAGGGTGATGCTAAGATATGGTTTAATTCTCTTGATCCTGGTTGTGTGCGTAGTCCCCAGGATATGATTTACTACTTCTCTGCTAAATATTTCCCTGCTCATAAGAAACAAGCTGCTTTAAGGGATATATATAATTTTATGCAAATTGAAGAAGAGAGTCTCCCACAAGCTTGGGGGAGGCTCCTCCAATTACTTAATGCTTTGCCTGATCATCCTCTTAAGAAAAATGAAATACTTGATATCTTTTATAATGGACTAACCGATGTTTCCAGAGATTACCTGGATAGTTGTGTTGGTTCTGTTTTCAGGGAAAGAACACCGGATGAAGCTGAAATTCTATTAAATAATATGTTGACTAATGAAAATAATTGGACACTTCTTGAGCCTATTCCTAAACCAATTCTGAAGAAGAGAAGTGTTCTATTTCTCAGTCCTGAAGATATGCAAGAGGCAAAGAAATCCATGAAAGAAAAGGGTATTAAAGCTGAAGATGTTAAGAATTTACCTCCAATTGAAGAAATACATGGTCATAATTTACCACCTATCAAAGAAATGCATCATTTTAATCCATCTCCTATTGAAGAAACACATGGTCTTGATAACCCAACACAGATAGTAAAGGTAAATTCTCTCTAAAGATGTGATAAAGTTGAAATCCGATTTACTAAGTTTGCTAGCCCATGCTTAGATGAGTTTGATAAATTTATGGTTAAGTAAGAAGACTTCAATGCTTATTTTGGTAGAGAGTTAAAACGCAGTGCTGATATGCTTGAACACTTGGGTGATTATATGGCTAACATCAAAGGTGAACTTAAACTTATTAGTAAACATGCTTCTATGGTCACCACTCAAGTAGAACAAGTACTTAAAGCTCAAAATGATTTGCTCAATGAATTGAATAGTAAGAATAATGATTTTGCTGTTAGAGTGGCTACTAGAACTGGTAAAATGACTCAGGAACCTTTGTATCCTGAAGGACACCCTAAGAGAATTGAGCAAGATTCTCAGAGAAATAATATAGATGCACCTAGTCCCTCTAAAAGGAAGAAAAAGAAGAATGATAGGACTTTGCATGCTTCTAGTGAACCTATTACTGAAACACCTGAGAATCCAAATGATATTTCTATTTCTGATGCTGAAACACAATCTGGTAATGAACCTGAAACTAGTAATAATGTTAATGATAATGTTCATGTTGATGCTCAACCTAGCAATGATAATGATATAGAAATTGAACCTGCTGTTGATCTTGATAACCCACAATCAAAGAATCAACGTTATGATAAGAGAGACTTTGTTGCTAGGAAACATGGTAAAGAAAGAGAACCATGGGTTCAGAAACCCATGCCTTTTCCTCCCAAATCATCCAAGAAAAAGGATGATGAGGATTTTGAGCGCTTTGCTGAAATGATTAGACCTATCTTTTTGCGTATGCGATTAACTGATATGCTTAAAATGAATCCTTATGCTAAGTACATGAAAGATATTGTTACTAATAAAAGAAAGATACCAGAAGCTGAAATTTCGACCATGGTTGCTAATTATACTTTTAAAGGTGGAATACCAAAGAAACTTGGAGATCCAGGAGTACCCACTATACCATGCTCCATTAAAAGAAACTATGTTAAAACTGCTTTATGTGATCTTGGAGCCATTGTTAGTGTTATGCCTCTATCTTTATATCGTAGACTTGATTTGAATAAGTTGACACCTACTGAAATATCTTTGCAAATGGCTGATAAATCAACTGCTATACCTGTCGGTATTTGTGAGGATGTGCCTGTTGTGGTTGCAAACTTTACTATTTTAATGGACTTTGTTATTCTTGATATTCCCGGGAATGATAGTATGTTCATTATTCTTGGAAGACCCTTTTTGAATACTGCAGGGGCTGTTATTGACCGCAACAAAGGGAATGTCACTTTTCATGTTAATGGTAATGAGCATACGGTACACTTTCCGAGGAAACAACCTCAAGTCCACATTATTAATTCTATTGGAAAAATTCCATCAATTATTTTTGGAGGTTTTGAATTTCCTCTTCCTACTGTCAAGAAGAAATATGATAGTCTTATTATTGGGGATGTGCATATCCCCGTTGAGGTAACCTAGTGTTATTCGAAAATTCTCGGGTTCCATGTTATTCGGAATGAGTTTGTTAACAAGACTTGATCAACCTTGTTAATGGATTCCTTTTGATGCATGAGATGGATGAATTTAGAAAACACAACTCTTTGTACCCTCCTTTTACTTTCTGTTATTTATATTAAATAAAATAAAAATAACATTTTCTGTCTGTTATCTGAATTATCCATGCAATATAAAAATACGAAAATAAAAGTTCTCCAAATGCCCTAAAATATAAATATGATTTTTTCTGGAATATTTGAGAATATTTGGCACTGAGAACACAGCAGGGGGCATCCACCTGGCCACGAGGGTGGAGGGGCGCCCTACCCCCTGGGCGCGGCCCCTGCCTCGTGGGCCCACGGTGGCCCTCCTCCACTTATTCCTGCACCCACACACTCCTTCTTCCTCCCACAAACACCATTATCCATCTCAAACCCGAGTCCAATCTCATTTTGCTGCCATTTTCGATCTCCTTGGTCAAAGCACCTCTCACAAAACTGCTTGGGGGGATTGTTCCTTGGTATGTAACTCCTCCATTAGTCCAATTAGTTTTTGTTCTAGTGCTTTATTCATTGCATATTTTTGCTGCTTAGGTGACCTTGTTATTGAGCTTGCATGTCAAATTTATAGGGTTCCAAGTAGTTCTAATGCATGATATGGGCTCTAGGCACTTGTAGGAGTAGTTCCTATCAATTTTGTTGAGTTTGGTTCACTTTTATTTTGGAGTTACTAAAAATTTCAGATTTTTTCAGAAATAATGAAGAGATTTTTGAGGGGCTCATCGAGCCGAAGCTCGAAGGAAAAGCAAAATGAAGTAGCAAAGAAACCCAAATATAATCTGCCTCGCACCACGGAGGTTAGGCCGTGTGAATGGCCCTCCGATGATTTCTTGAGAGCAACCGGGATTTATGCGAATTTTTATAAATTGGCTAAGAATGCAGGCCTCACCGACTTCCTCTGCGACCAACGCGAACAGTATCTCTTACTCACCAATACTTTTGTGCAAAACTTCTACTATTATCCTAGGGAATCACCTCCTTCGGTAGAGTTTCATTTATATGATGTGGTTAAGATGTCATTATATGAATTTTGCAGGGTTTGCAAAATACCTTTCGAGGGTAGCTTAGAGGAACCACATCGTAAAGACGTGGATGAGTTTATTGACACTATCACTGTAGGGGAAACTAGGAAGGTTTCCGATGCAAGAATCATTAGCATACATTTTCCTGTTTTACGCTACTTTGAAATATTTGCTAGTCGTTGCTTAATTGGTCGCGGAAACTGTGGAAACCTTAGTGTTCCTGATATTTTTATTTTGTTCCATGGTTTATTCCGTGACAACTCTGTTAGTATGGGCGGTATTATTGCTAAACGGTTAAGTCTGAACCGTACAAAGGGCCCCATCTTTGGTGGTATCTATGCTTCACGCCTTGCTGCATATTATAACATACCCATTAGGCACTATGAAAAAGAAGAAAAATTGCTGCCTACTGTTTATTTAGATTATTAGAGTATGGTAGCGCATGATTTTATTATAAAGAATAGGGAAGGGGAGCTTAAATACAAATTGTTCTTTGATAAACGTCATCCTAAGACTATCACCTTGCCTGCTCCTTCCTTGTTTGATTTATCTACACACCGGAGGACATTCACGCTTACCGGAACCCTACATCAGCCACAGAGCCAGAGTCGGAACCACAAGTTGATCCTCCATGAGAGTCTAATTACCAGTGGGATCCGGAGATGATTGCCAACCAGTGGCAATCAGAGTCTTCTTCTTCGTAGTACAACCCCAACTATTACTATGGATATCCGCCAGGCCAACCGTGGCCATAGACCAATTTAGGTCAAAAGCCTAAGCTTGGGGAGTATGTATTTCTCACTGACATTACATTCATGTTCACACACTCATTGCTAGATGTGGGTGCTCATACTTTTTCATTGTAATATCCATGCTAGTTTATTTTCTCTTTTTATGCTTTCTTCTTGTGTGCTTAATAAACCTTAAGAAAAAACCAAAAAAATATCTGTAGCTTTTAGCTAGTTTTAATTTCCATGCTTGTAGTAGTAATTAAAAAGAAACCCAAAAAGATTTCATGTTCTTCTTTTGCTTGTTGGGAGTTTTCCCGTGTAAATAGTTTTATTTCTTTTCTTTTCTTTGGGGGTCGATAGGAGAAGACCATGATTAAATTGTTGAAGTGGCTCTTATATGCATTATTGTTGATCTGACAAAAGAGCCCATATTGCCTTGTCTTCTCCTGTTTATTGAATGCTTGCAGATTCCAGCTTAGTCCAATGCACGTGCACTATTATTATTATCCACATCGTTCGGTCGTGCAAGTGAAAGGCAATTATGACGATATATGATGGACTGACTGAGATGAGAAAAGATGGTATGAACTCAACCTCTCTTGTTTTTGTAAATATGATTAGTTCACCGTTCCTGATTCAGCCTATTATGAATAAACATGTTTGCAATGACAACTAGAGATCATAGTTTCTTATGCCATGCTTAATTATCTAGGATCTTATAATGGTTTACCTTGCGTGCCAATATGCTATTAAAATGGTTGTGATGTGGTATGATAGGGTGGTATCCTCTTTTGAACGATTCGAGTGGCTTGACTTGGCACATGTTCACGCATGTAGTTGAAACAAAATCAACATAGCCTCTACGATATTTATGTTCATGGTGCATTATATCCTACTCATGCTTGCATTCGGCGTCGATTAATTTTAATGCATGTTCATGACTGTTGTTGCTCTCTAGTTGGTCGCTTCCCAGTCTCTTTCTAGCCTTCACCTGTACTAAGCGGGAATACTGCTTGTGCATCCAATCCCATATACCCCAAAGTTCTTCCATATGAGTCCACCATACCTACCTATATACGGTATCTACCTACCGTTCCAAGTAAATTTGTATGTGCCAAACTCTAAACCTTCAAATAAATATCTTGTTTTGTATGCTCGAATAGCTCATGTATCAATTAGGGCTGTCCGTATCTTCCATGTTAAGCGGGTTATTCTCAAGAGGAGTGAACTCCGCTTCTCACTCACGAGAAAATGGCTGGTCACCGGGATGCCCAGTCCCATGCTTTATGCAAACTAAATCAAAATAATTGCAAACAAAACTCCCCCCGGGACTCTTGTTAGTTGGAGGCACTCGTTGTTTCGAGCAAGCCATGGATTGATACTTGTTGGTGGAGGGGGGAGTATAAACTTTACCATTCTGTTTGGGAACCGCCTATAATGTGTGTAGCATGGAAGATATCACCATCTCTTGGTTGTTATGTTGACAATGAAAGTATACCGCTCAAAATATTATTCAGCTCTATTTCAAAACCAAGCTCTGGCACCTCTACAAATCCCTGCTTCCCTCTGCGAAGGGCCTATCTATTTACTTTTATGTTGAGTCATCATCCACTTATTAAAAAGCACCAGTTGGAGAGCACCGCTGTCATTTGCATTCATTACTGTTAGTTTACATTGAGTATGACTTGACTAGAGATCTTTTACCATGAATTACAATGTCTAGTCAGTCCTTGATCTTTAAAGGTGCTCTGCATTTATGTTTTGCGGCCTCAGAAAGGGCTAGCGAGATACCATCTTGTTATATCATATTATGATTGTTTTGAGAAAGTGTTGTCATCCGAGATTTATTATTATTGCTCGCTAGTTGATTATGCCACTGATATGAGTAAACATGAGACCTAAGCGTTATTGTGAATATGGTTAGTTCATAATCTTTGCTGAAAAATTGAATCCTGGCTTTACATATTTACAACAACAAGAGCAAACAGAGTTTGTAAAAGTTTTTCTTTATCACTTTCAGTTTGTCAACTGAATTGCTTGAGGACAAGCAAAGGTTTAAGCTTGGGGGAGTTGATACGTCTCCATCGTATCTACTTTTCCAAACACTTTTGCCTTGTTTTGGATTCTAACTTGCATGATTGAATGGAACTAACCCGGACTGACGCTGTTTTCAGCAGAATTGCCATGGTGTTATTTATGTGCAGAAACAAAAGTTCTCGGAATGACCTGAAACTCCACAGAGCGTCTTTTTGGAAATAATAAAAAATACTGGCAAAAGATCAAGACCAGGGGGCCCAGACCCTAGCCACGAGGGTGGCGGGCGCGCCTGCACCCCTGGGCGCGCCCCCCTACCTCGTGGGCCCCCTGGAGCTCCTCCGACCTCAACTCCAACTCTATATATTCACTTCCGGGGAGAAAAAAAATCAAGGAGAAGGATTCATCGCGTTTTACGATATGGAGCCGCCGCCAAGCCATAAAACCTCTCGGGAGGGCTGATCTGTAGTCCGTTCGGGACTCTGGAGAGGGGAATCCGTCGCTATCGTCATCATCAACCATCCTCCATCACCGATTTCATGATGCTCACCGCAGTGCGTGAGTAATTCCATCGTAGGCTTGCTGGACGGTGATGGGTTGGATGAGATTTATCATGTAATCGAGTTAGTTTTGTTAGGGTTTGATCCCTAGTATCCACTATGTTCTGAGATTGATGTTGCTATGACTTTGCTATGCTTAATGCTTGTCACTAGGGCCCGAGTGCCATGATTTCAGATCTGAACCTATTATGTTTTCATCAATATATGAGAGTTCTTGATCCTATCTTGCAAGTCTTTAGTCACCTACTATGTGTTATGATCCGGCAACCCCGAAGTGACAATAATCGGGACCACTCCCGGTGATGACCGTAGTTTGAGGAGTTCATGTATTCACTATGTGTTAATGCTTTGGTCTGGTACTCTATTAAAAGGAGGCCTTAATATCCCTTAGTTTCCAATAGGACTCCGCTGCCACGGGAGGGTAGGACAAAAGATGTTGTGCAAGTTCTTTTCCATAAGCACGTATGACTATATTCGGAATACATGCCTACATTACATTGATGAATTGGAGCTAGTTCTGTGTCACCCTAGGTTATGACTGTTACATGATGAACCGCATCCGGCATAATTCTCTATCACCGATCCATTGCCTACGAGCTTTCCATATATTGTTCTTCGCTTATTTACTTTTCCGTTGCTATTGCAATAATCACTAAAAAACACCAAAAACATTACTTTTGTTATCATTACCTTTTGCTATCGTTACCACTACTATCATATTACTTGGCTACTAAATACTTTGCTGCAGATGTTAAGTTTTCAGGTGTGGTTGAATTGACAACTCAGCTGCTAATACTTGAGAATATTCTTTGGCTCCCCTTGTGTCGAATCAATAAATTTGGGTTGAATACTCTACCCTCGAAAAATGTTGTGATCCCTTATACTTGTGGGTTATCAATCGTCTGGGTCCACCAGTCAGTCACTCGGGGAATGGGGCCATATAAGGCGCCGAGGCCGGTGCCTTCGCGCTGTGCATCCCACTTTTGTCCTCCTTCCTCCGCCCCCCTTGCTTCCGGCTCCGCTCTCGGCACCGCCGCCCAACTCGAGCCCATTCCACCACAATGGGGAAGGACAAGACCGCCGCTCTGGAGCGCGCGAAGAAAGCAACGGCAAAGGCGAAGGGGAAGAAGACGAGCCGAGGCAGGTCGTCGTCGAGATCCGCTCTGCCGCGCGGCTGGATCCTAGGCGACTGGTTCCAGTCGACCATCTTGAAGGAAGACATGGAGGATCTGGTTGACGGGGTCTGATTGCCCATGAGTCTTGGCGGCTTTCGGGGGATGAGACCGAGCCGTGACCGCAAGAGGGTGAGTGCGTCCTTCTTGTGACCCACGTCGACCGCGGGTTTTCTTTGCCCCCATCCTTTCTTCCGGGGTTTTCTGAATTTCTTCGGAGCCCAACTTCATCACTTTTCCCCCAATACTATCACATACGTCGCTGCCTATGTGTCCATGTGCGAGAACTTTTTGGGTTGTCGACCGCACTGGGGCCTCTTAAACACATTTTCACCTGACGCTCTCGGTCGGTAAAAAAGGCCAATCCGAGTGACGAGAGGACACACGTGATCTAGATGTGTGGGGGTTTAGGGATCCAGATGCGAAGCAAAAGCACTTTCTCTGCCATGATTCTTCCCGAGTCAGTCAGGGGGTGGCAGTCGACCTGGTTCTATTGTAAGGATGAACCGACCCCAGGTCAGTCGACTGGTCTTCCTCCATTTCCACCGAGCGGGTCAAGAAGCTTTCTTCGTTGAGAGTGACTCCAACGGAGAAAGAAGAGGTTGCTATGCTGGTTGAGTGAGTGGTCCAGCTTGTCTGCGACAGCGTGACTGTCATGGATTTGTTAGAAGCATTTCTGAGTCGATGCATCCAGCCGCTCCAAGCTCGTGACCATCCAATGTGGATGTACTCGAGCGTTGAGGACAACACTCGAATCCACCCGGAAGAAGTCAACGAGGAGACGGGAGCGCTGTGGTTACAAGGCATCACTGGGAATAAGGACAACCCTAGGGGGTCCAGAAGGGTTCCTCCACTCGACAACACTACTGAACCCGACAAGGTTCAATTCTTTCCTTCTGAGTGTATTTTGCTTTGATATATGTTAACTCTTGAAACTGATTAATATCCACTCGACTCTATCCTTTGCAGACCTTTACTGAATTGTACTCGATGCCGAACGGAGAGCAAGAGTAGGAGGGAGAGGCGAGCGGGGGTGATAGCGGCGACTGGCACTCTGACGGGGTAGGAGACAAGGAGAGCGAGGACTCGAGCAGTGGCGAGGAGGTCGACTCTCCGCCTCGCACAGAGAAGCGCTCCAAACAGAGGCAGGATCCAACAAGCATTTGGGGAAAAATGACTCCTCCGACTGGACAACCTTTAAAGCGTACTCGGACGTCTTCTCCTGTGCCGACTGAAAAAGCTCCTAAGCAGCCCAAAGTCGTGACGTCAAAACCCCGGAAGGCTCTGCCAAAGATTAAAGTGTCTGTCCCCATCGCTTCTGGGTAATTACTGATCCCAACTTTGGTCGACTCACTTTCTTGTTTTGACCGAGTGAATTATGAATTTTGTAGTGCTGCCTCTGGGACTTCTATTTACCAAGATGACGAATATGAGAGATGGAAGACGTGGTCACCTCTCATGCAAGTAAAACTCTTTGCCATTCTGTCATTATTTAATCTGCTCTTTTGACGGTCGAGTGAACTCCTGTAAACGATTGCTTTGCAGCTTGATGACCCACAAGTATAGGTGATCTATCTAGTCCTTTCGATAAGTAAGAGTGTCGAACCCAATGAGGAGCAGAAGGAAATGATAAGCGGTTTTCAGCAAGGTATTCTCTGCAAGTACTGAAATAAGTGGTAACAGATAGTTTTGTGATAAGATAGATTGTAACGAGCAACAAGTAACAATAGTAAATAAAGTGCAGCAAGGTGGCCCAATCCTTTTGTAGCAAAGGATAAGACGGAACAAACTCTTATAATAGGAAAAGCGCTCCCGAGGACACATGGGAATATCGTCAAGCTAGTTTTCATCACGTTCATATGATTCGCGTTCGATACTTTGATAATTTGATATGTGGGTGGACCGGTGCTTGGGTGATGTTCTTACTTGAACAAGCATCCCACTTATGATTAACCTCTATTGCGAGCATCCACAACTACAACAAAAGTATTAAGGTAAACCTAACCATAGCATGAAACATATGGATCCAAATCAGCCCCTTACGAAGCAACGCATAAACTAGGGTTTAAGCTTCTGTCACTCTAGCAACCCATCATCTACTTATTACTTCCCAATGCCTTCCTCTAGGCCCAAATAATGGTGAAGTGTTATGTAGTCGACGTTCACATAACACCACTAGAGGCTAGACAACATACATCTTATCAAAATATCAAACGAATACCAAATTCACATGACTACTCATAGCAAGACTTCTCCCTTGTCCTCAGGAACGAACGTAATTACTCACAAAGCACATTCATGTTCATAATCAGAGGGGAAATAATATGCATATAGGATCTGAACATATGATCTTCCACCAATTAAACCAACTAGCATCAACTACAAGGAGTAATCAACACTACTAGCAACCTACTAGCACCAATCCCGGGCTTTGAGACAAGAATTGGATACAAGAGATGAACTAGGGTTTGGAGATGAGATGGTGCTGGTGAAGATGTTGATGGAGATTTCCCTCTCCCGATGAGAGGAGCGTTGGTGATGACGATGGTGATGTTTTCCCCCTCCCGGAGGGAAGTTTCCCCGGCAGAACAGCTCTGCCGGAGCTCTAGATTGGATCCGCCAAGGTTCCGCCTCGTGGCGGCGGAGTCTCGTCCCGAAAAGTTCCTTCCTATTTTTTTCTCATCGAAAGACCTCATATAGGATAAGATGGACGTCGGAGAGCCACCAGGGGGCCCACGAGGTAGGGGGCGCGCCCTAGGGGGGGGCACACCCCCACCCTCGTGAGCAGGGTGTGGGCCCCCTGGCCTTCATCTTTGGCGAGGATTTTTCTTTATTTGTTTTAAGACGTGCCATGGAGTTTTAGGACTTTAGAAGTTGCGCAGAATAGGTCCCTAATATTTGCTCCTTTTCCAGCCCAGAATTCCAGCTGCTGATATTCTCCCTCCTTATGTAAACCTTGTAAAATAAGAGAGAATAGCCATAAGTATTGTGACATAAAGTGAAATAACAGTCCATAATGTAATAAATATCGATATAAAAGCATGATGCAAAATGGACGTATCAACTCCCCCAAGCTTATACCTCGCTTGTCCTCAAGCGAAAAGCCGATAAAAATAAATATGTCCGCATGTTTAGAGGTAGAGGCGTCGATAAAAATAAAATACATACATGAAAGCATCATGATTATTCTCATAACAGCAACATATATAGATTTTGTCATATGATTACTTATGTTCAAGTGATGATCTATTCACAATGCAAAAGTATAAATCATAAACCTAATTGGGCTCCAACAAACTATAATCTCAGTCACTGAAGCAATTGCAATTTATCATAACATCGGAAAGAGTCTATGTTAGAGCTAAAAAGCAAGTCCACATACTCAACTATCATTTAGTCCTCCATAATTGCTATCACTCACGCAATACTTGTGGTTACGGAGTTTTAATCGGACACAGAGAAATATAGGGGCTTATAGTTTTGCCCCACAACCTTTTACCTCAAGGGTAATGTCAACAATAATGGTTCATGCTCCCCTACATCCAATTAGATATATATATCATGTTCTTTCCAACATGCTGAGCTTGCCAAAGGATAAAATGAAAAAGAAAAGGTGAAGATCACCATGACTCTTGCATAAGGTAGAAGATAATAATAATAAAGGATAGGCCCCTCGTAGAGGGAAGCAGAGGTTGCCATGCGCTTTTATGGTTGGATATATAAAATCTCAATGCGAAAGAACGTCACTTTATATTGCCCCTTGTGATATGAACCTTTATTATGCAGTCCGTCGCTTTTATTACTTCCACATCACAAGATCGTATAAAGCTTATTTCTCCCACACCAATCAATCATACATATTTAGAGCAATTTTTATTGCTTTGCACCGATGACAACTTACTTGAAGGATCTTACTCAATCCATAGGTAGATATGGTGGACTCTCATGGCAAAACTAGTTTAAGGGTATTTGGAAGCACAAGTAGTATTTCTACTTGGTGCTGAGAATTTGGCTAGCATGAGGGGTAAAGGCAAGCTCACCAAGTTAGAGGATCCATGACAACATACTTTATCTCAGATATAAGAAAGACATAACTCATTACGTTTTCTTCCTTGTCCAACATCAACTCTTTAGCATGTCATATTTTAATGAGTGCTCCCAATCATAAAATATGTCAACGGTAATATATCTATATGTGAAAACCTCTCTTTCCTTATTACTTCCTATTAATTGCAACAATGACCAAAGCTATGTTTGCCAACTCCCAACAACTTTTAATCATCATACTCTTTCTATGTGAAGTCATTACTCTCAATAAGATCAATATGAACTCTTTGTTTCTTTTTATTCGCCCAAGATCATGGCGAAATAATCAAGCCCTTGACTCAACACTAATCTTTATTATATATAGCTCACTAACTCGATTACATAGAGAGATCATAAAGCAAAACTCAAAACTAGATCATGCCATAAACTTTATTCTACTAGATCAAGATACTACTAATAGGATCGAATTAAGAAAAAGGTAAAGATAGGAGTTGTGATTGTGATACGATACTGGGGCACCTCCCCCAAGCTTGGCAGTTGCCAAGGGGAGTGCCCATACTCATGTGATTATATCTCCTTGGTTGGTGAAGAAGGTGGAGGTGTTGTTGATGATGCGGGCTTGTCATCCATCTTCCAAGGCATATGTTCACCATCATAGAAGGATGATTGAGTCTCTGGAATCCTCGAATCTGCAGCCAAAATCATTCTTTTGAATCTATATTCATATTCACAGTTTTGGTTTTGCAGGTCATAGATTTGGGCTTGGAGGTGCTCGATCTTCTCATATAGCTTGAAGATGGCCTCCTCGGTGTTCTTGGCATCCGTCTTGTAGTTGTTAGTGAACTCCGCGAGCATCGTGTGGCTAGCGTTGATTCCACGCTCCACCATCCCCTGGCACTTGAAAATTTGTTGCTCCATTGCTTCGAGCCTCGTCTCCATGCTTCCGGTTCCCTTTAGTCCCTCAACATCATGGATGTGCAACAACCCATCACGCATCTCAATGGTTTGAGGGTGTCGCAGCACCTCCGCGAGGTAAGGGTTGATGACCTTCTCGAAGAACTTGTCCTTGGAAGCACTTGGGGACGTCATGATAATCTAGATCTGTCAGAAAAACAGCTCGAAACAAAGACAGGGGATTTTTGCGTGATACGGGAGTCAAAACCCTCGGGAGATTATATAATGAATTTTTACCGACCAAAATACGTAACGTGCAAGAAAACGGAGTCCGGAAGGCACACGAGGTGCTCATGAGGTAGGGGGCGCGCCCACCACCCTCGTGGGGCCCTCGTGTCCTTCCCGGACTGCTACTTATTTTTCTATTTTTCTAAATATTCCAAAACAGAGAAATATTGCCTTAAAAATTGTTTTGGAGTCGGTTTACTTACCGTACCACATACATATTCCTTTTCGGAGTCTGAAACGTTTCGGAAAGTGTCTCTTATGTATTCCTCCGGGGTTACGGTTTCAATAATATTGGTTTCAACATTTATGGGATTACCTGAGATATAATGTTTAATTCTTTGACCATTTACCACCTTCGGATTTGTGCCCTCGAAGTTGTTGATTTTTATGGCACCGGAACGATAGACCTCTTCGATAACATAGGGGCCTTCCCATTTAGAGAGAATTTTTTCCTGCAAAAAATCTTAAACGAGAGTTGTATAGCAATACATAATCACCTACATTAAATTCACGCTTTTGTATCCTTTTGTCATGCCATCTTTTAACTTTTTCTTTAAACAACTTGGCATTTTCATAAGCTTGGGTTCTCCATTCATCAAGTGAGCTAATATCAAATAACCTCTTCTCACCGGCAAGTTTAAAATCATAATTAAGCTCTTTAATAGCCCAATATGCCTTATGTTCTAGTTCGAGAGGTAAGTGACATGCTTTTCCATAAACCATTTTATACGGAGACATACCCATAGGATTTTTGTATGCAGTTCTATAAGCCCATAATGCATCATCAAGTTTTTTGGACCAATTCTTTCTAGACCTATTAACAGTCTTTTGCAAAATTAATTTGAGCTCTCTATTGCTCAACTCTACTTGACCACTAGACTGTGGGTGATAAGGAGATGCAATTCTATGATTAACATCATATTTAGCAAGCATTTTACAGAAAGCACCATGAATAAAGTGTGAACCACCATCAGTCATTAAATATCTAGGGACTCCAAACCTCGGGAAAATAACTTCCTTAAGCATTTTAGTAGAAGTGTTATGATCAGCACTACTGGTTGGAATAGCTTCTACCCACTTAGTAACGTAATCAACAACAACTAAAATATGTGTGTATCCATTAGAGGCAGGAAAAGGTCCCATATAATCAAAGCCCCAAACATCAAACGGTTCAATAACAAGTGAATAATTCATAGGCATTTCTTGACGTCTACTAATATTACCAATTCTTTGACATTCATCACAAGACAAGACAAACTTACGGGCATCCTTGAAGAGAGTAGGCCAATAAAAACCAGATTGCAATACCTTATGTGCAGTTCTATCTCCAGCGTGGTGTCCTCCATAAGACTCGGAATGACACTTGCGTAGGATCTGTTCCTGTTCATGCTCAGGTACACAACGTCTAATAACACCATCTACTCCTTCTTTATAAAGATGTGGGTCATCCCAAAAGTAATGTCTCAAATCATAGAAGAACTTTTTCTTTTGTTGGTATGTGAAGCTAGGTGGTATAAACTTAGCAACACTATAATTAGCATAATCAGCATACCATGGAGTACTACGAGAAGTACTTATAACATTTAATTGTTCATCAGGAAAGCTATCATTAATAGGTAGTGGGTCATCAGGAATATTTTCTAACCTAGACAAGTTGTCTGCAACGGGGGTTCTCAGCTCCCTTTCTACCAACAATATGCAAATCAAATTCTTGTAGCAAGAGAACCCATCTAATAAGTCTAGGCTTAGCATCTTTCTTTTCCATAAGGTATTTAATAGCAGCATGATCAATTTGGATAGTTACTTTAGAATCAACAATATAAGATCTGAACTTATCACAAGCAAATACAACTGCTAAAAGCTCTTTTTCAGTAGTAGCATAATTTCTTTGAGCATTGTCTAGAGTCTTACTAGCATAATGAGTAACATTTAATTTCTTATCAACTCTTTGCCCTAGAACAACACCTACAGCATAATCACTAGCATCACACATAATTTCAAAGGGTAGGTTCCAATCAGGTGGCTGAACAATAGGTGTAGTGACTAATGCTTTCTTAAGTATTTCAAATGCTTCTACACAATCATCATCAAAGACAAATGGTATATCTTTTTGCAATAAATTAGTCAGAGGCTGAGAAATTTTTGAGAAGTCCTTAATGAACCTCCTGTAAAATCCGGCGTGACCAAGGAAACTTCTTATACCTTTGATGTCCTTGGGACATGGCATCTTTTCAATAGCATCAACCTTGGCTTTATCAACTTCAATACCTCTTTCAGAAACTTTGTGCCCCAAGACAATACCTTCATTAACCATAAAGTGGCACTTTTCCCAATTCAAGACAAGATTAGTTTCTTCACATCTCTGCAAAACTCGATCAAGATTGCTCAAGCAATCATCAAAAGAGGAACCATAGACGGAAAACTCGTCCATGAAAACCTCACAAATCTTTTCACAAAAGTCAGAGAATAAAGCCATCATGCATCTTTGAAAGGTAGCAGGTGCATTACATAAACCAAAAGGCATACATCTATAAGCAAAAGTACCAAAAGGGCATGTAAAAGTAGTGTTTGATTGATCTCTAGCCGACACAGGTATTTGAGAGAAACCAGAATAACCATCTACAAAGCAATAGTGTGTATGTTTGCATAATCTTTCTAGCATTTGATCAATAAAAGGTAAGGGGTAATGATCTTTCTTAGTAGCTTTATTTAATTTGCGGAAATCAATTACCATCCTATAACCTGTGATAATTCTTTGTGGAATCAATTCATCTTTATCATTAGGAATAACAGTAATACCTCCCTTCTTAGGGATATAATGGACAGGGCTTACCCACTCACTATCAGCAACGGGATAGATTATACCTGCCTCCAGAAGCTTTAGTATTTCTTTTCTTACCACTTCTTTCATTTTAGGATTCAGACGTCGTTGAGGATCACGAACTGGTTTGGCATCTACTTCCAAATTTATTTTATGTTGACATAGAGTGGGACTAATGCCCTTAAGATCATCAAGAGTATATCTAATAGCAGCACGGTGCTTCTTCAGAGTTTTCAATAATCTTTCTTCTTCATGCTCTGAAAGGTTAGCACTAATAATAACAGGATATATCTTCTTTTCATCAAGATAAGCATATTTAAGATTATCAGGCAACAGTTTAAGCTCAAACATGGGATCACCCTTGGGTGGAGGAGGATCCCCTAAAATTTCAACAGGCAAATTATGTTGCAGAATAGGTTCCTGTTTAAAGAATACTTCATCTATTTCTCTTCTTTCGTTCATGAACATATCGTTTTCATGGTCTAGCAAATAGTGTTCTAAAGGATCACTAGGAGGTACGGCAATAGAAGCAAGACCAATAATTTCATCCTTACTAGGTAATTCTTCCTCATGATGTTGTTTACTAAATTTAGAGAAATTAAACTCATGAACCATATCATCCAAGCCAATAGTAACAACATTCTTTGTGCAATCTATGGTAGCATTGACAGTATTTAAGAAGGGTCTACCAAATATAATGGGACAAAAGCTATCTTGCGGAGAAGTAAGAACAAGAAAATCAGCAGGATATTTAGTTTTCCCACACAAGACTTCAACATCTCTAACAATTCCAATTGGTGAAAAAGTATCTCTATTAGCAAGTTTAATTGTGACATCAATACCTTCTAACTCAGCAGGTGCAATTTCATTCTTAATTTCTTCGTATAAAGTATGTGGTATAACACTAGAACTTGCACCCATATCACATAAGCCATGATAACAATGATCTCCTATTTTAACAGAAATAACAAGCACGCCTACCACAGGTCTATGTTTATCTTTAGCACAAGGTTTAGCAATTCTAGCAGTTTCACCTTCGAACTGAATAACATGCCCATCTATATTATTAGACAAGAGATCTTTAACAATAGCAATATTAGGTTCTACTTTAACTTGCTCAGGAGGTGTATAAGTTCTAATATTGCTTTTACGAACAACAGTTGAAGCTTTAGCATGATCCTTTATTCTAACAGGGAAAGGTGGTTTCTCAATATAAGAAGTAGGAACAATAGGATCATTATAAGTGTCAGTCTTTTCTTCAACTTTAATAGGTGTAGCTACTTTTACTTCTATGGGAGGATGATATTTAAACCACTTCTCCTTAGGGAGATCAACATAAGTAGCAAAAGATTCACAGAAAGAAGCTACTATCTCAGAGTCAAGTCCATATTTAGTGCTAAACTTACGGAAAATATCGGTATCCATAAAAGATCTAACACAATCAAACTTAGGTGTCATACCTGACTCCTTACCTTCGTCGAGGTCCCAATCTTAAGAGTTGCATTTAATTTTATCCAATAAATTCCATCTGAATTCAATAGTCTTCATCATAAAAGAGCCAGCACAAGAAGTATCGAGCATGGTGCGATTGTTATCAGAAAGCCGAGCATATAAATTTTGAATAATCATTTCTCTTGAGAGCTCATGATTGGGTCATGAATATAACATTGATTTAAGCCTCCCCAAGCTTGAGTGATGCTTTCTCCTTCGCGAGGCCATAAATTATATATATAATTGCGATCACGATGAACAAGATGCATAGGGTAATACTTTTGATGAAATTCCAGCTTCAATCTTTTATAGTCCCATGATCTCATATCATCACATAGCCTATACCATATCAATATGTCTCCCTTAAAAGATAAAGGCAAGACCTTCTTCTTAGCAACATCATCGGGTATACCTGCAAGCTTAAATAATCCACAAACTTCATCCACATATATTAAGTGCTCATCAGGATGCTTTGTTCCATCTCCTGTAAAAGGGTCAGCTAGCAGTTTTTCCATCATACCCGAAGGAAATTCAAAAGGAGTTTCATTTTCAATAGGTTCAGTAGGTTGAGGAGCAACTCTTTGCTCTACTGGACGGGGTGAAGATACCCCGAACAAGCCCCTCAGAGAATTACTTTCCATAGTAACAAGTGACAGTTAATTTCAGCACACTATATAAATTTTTCCTTACCAAATTCCACCTACCAAAGGCGCTACACTCCCCGGCAACGGCGCCAGAAAAGAGTCTTGATGACCCACAAGTATAGGGGATCTATCGTAGTCCTTTCGATAAGTAAGAGTGTCGAACCCAACGAGGAGTAGAAGGAAATGATAAGCGGTTTTCAGCAAGGTATTTTCTGCAAGTACTGAAATAAGTGGTAACAGATAGTTTTGTGATAAGATAGATTGTAACGAGCAACAAGTAACAATAGTAAATAAAGTGCAGCAAGGTGGCCCAATCCTTTTGTAGCAAAGGACAAGCCGGAACAAACTCTTATAATAGGAAAAGCCCTCCCGAGGACACATGGGAATATCATCAAGCTAGTTTTCATCACGTTCATATGATTCGCGTTCGATACTTTGATAATTTGATATGTGGGTGGACCGGTGCTTGGGTGTTGTTCTTACTTGAACAAGCATCCCACTTATGATTAACCTCTATTGCGAGCATCCACAACTGCAACAAAAGTATTAAGGTAAACCTAACCATAGCATGAAACATATGGATCCAAATCAGCCCCTTACGAAGCAACGCATAAACTAGGGTTTAAGCTTCTATCACTCTAGCAACCCATCATCTACTTATTACTTCCCAATGCCTTCCTCTAGGCCCAAATAATGGTGAAGTGTTATGTAGTCGACGTTCACATAACACCACTAGAGGCTAGACAACATACATCTTATCAAAATATCAAACGAATACCAAATTCACATGACTACTCATAGCAAGACTTCTCCCTTGTCCTCAGGAACGAACGTAATTACTCACAAAGCATATTCATGTTCATAATCAGAGGGGTAATAATATGCATATAGGATCTGAACATATGATCTTCCACCAATTAAACCAACTAGCATCAACTACAAGGAGTAATCAACACTACTAGCAATAGCAACCTACTAGCACCAATCCCAGGCTTTGAGACAAGAATTGGATACAAGAGATGAACTAGGGTTTGGAGATGAGATGGTGCTGGTGAAGATGTTGATGGAGATTGCCCTCTCTCGATGAGAGGAGCGTTGGTGATGACGATGGTGATGATTTCCCCCTCCCGGAGGGAAGTTTCCCCGGCAGAACAGCTCTGCCGGAGCTCTAGGTTGGATCCACCAAGGTTCCGCCTCGTGGCGGCGGAGTCTCGTCCCGAAAAGTTCCTTCCTATTTTTTCTCATCGAAAGACCTCATATAGGAGAAGATGGACGTCGGAGAGCCACCAGGGGGTCCACGAGGTAGGGGGCGCGCCCTAGGGGGGGCACGCCATTCACCCTCGTGAGCAGGGTGTGGGCCCCCTGGCCTTCATCTTTGGCGAGGATTTTTCTTTATTTATTTTAAGACGTGCCGTGGAGTTTTAGGACTTTTGGAGTTGCGCAGAATAGGTCTATAATATTTGCTCCTTTTCCAGACCAGAATTCCAGCTGCCAGCATTCTCCCTCCTTATGTAAACCTTGTAAAATAAGAGAGAATAGCCATAAGTATTGTGACATAAAGTGAAATAACAATCCATAATGTAATAAATATCGATATAAAAGCATGATGCAAAATGGACGTATCACAGCTCCGCCCAATGTCATTGAGCTTCCGGATGATGATGAAGACATGCCGCATAGGACCATGGGAAGGAGGGGCAAGGCTTCAAGCAAGAAGGCATCCACTGGCCAAACGTCTTAGTCGGTGCCGGTGACGGAGCCAGTGGTTCATCAGCCTGAAGATGCGAACCGGACCTCTGTCACCTTTGTTGTACGAGTGTCGAGTGAACGCCCTTCATCGTCGACCGTATCCGTCCCAGCTTCATCTGTTCAACGTCACGCCTCGGATTCTCAGGCTACTGCGACTGAACCGACGACTCCGTTCTTCACCACCCATCACGTCCTGGAGGACCAGGCAAGCGCCGCAGCAGAAGCTATACGCCAAGCGGGCCTGATGATGGAGCGGGTGAAGACAGTGCACGAGAAAAGTCAAGCTTCTTATGATGCCAGTGCAGCCCTCTGATGTCTACTACACAACCTTCTTCTTGTAGATGTTGTTGGGCCTCCAAGTGCAGAGGTTTGTAGGACAGTAGCAAATTTCCCTCAAGTGGATGACCCAAGGTTTATCAATCCGTAGGAGGCGTAGGATGAAGATGGTCTCTCTCAAGCAACCCTGCAACTAAATAACAAAGAGTATCTTGTGTCCCCAACACACCCAATACAATGGTAAATTGTATAGGTGCACTAGTTCAGCGAAGAGATGGTGATACAAGTGCAATATGGATAGTAGATAATGGTTTTTGTAATCTAAAAATATAAAAACAACAAGGTAACGAATGATAAAAGTGAGCGTAAACGGTATTGCAGTGTATTGAAACAAGGCCTAGGGTTCATACTTTTGCTAGTGTAAGTTCCCTCAACAATACTAACATAATTGGATGACATAACTATCCCTCAACATGCAACAAAGAGTCACTCCAAAGTCACTAATAGCGGAGAACGAACGAAGAGATTATGGTAGGGTACGAAACCACCTCAAAGTTATTCTTTCCAACCAATCCGTTGGGCTATTCCTATAAGTGTCACAAACAGCCCTAGAGTTCGTACTATAATAACACCTTTAAGACACAAATCAACCAAAACCCTAATGTCACCTAGATACTCCAATGTCACCTCAAGTATCCGTGGGTATGATTATACGATATGCGTCACACAATCTCATATTCATCTATTCAACCAACACATAGGACCTCAAAGAGTGCCCCAAGGTTTCTACCAGAGAATCACGACAAAAACGTGTGCCAACCCCTATGCATAGGTTCATGGGCGGAACCCGCAAGTTGATCACCAAAACATACATCAAGTGAATCATGTGGTATCCCAGTGTCACCACAGATACGCACGGCAAGACATACGTCAAGTGTTCTCAAATCTTTAGACTCAATCTGATAAGATAACTTCAAAGGGGAAACTCAATTCATTACAAGAGAGTAGAGGGGGGAAGAAACATCGTAGGATCCAAATATAATAGCAAAGCTCGCGATACATCAAGATCGTATCACCTCAAGAACACGAGAGAGAGAGAGATCAAACACATAGCTACTGGTACATACCCTCAGCCCCGAGGGAGAACTACTCCCTCCTCATCATGGAGAGCACCGGGATGATGAAGATGGCCACCGGAGAAGGATTGCCCCCTCCGGCAGGGTGCCGGAACGGGTCTAGATTGGTTTTCGGTGGCTACGGAGGCTTCTGGCGGCGGAACTCCCGATCTATTGTGTGTTCTGATGTTTTTAGGGTATATGGAGATATATAGGCGGAAGAAGTACGTCAGGGGGGCACGAAGGGCTCACGAGGGTGGAGGGCGCGCCCAGGGGGGTGGGCACCCCCTGCCTCGTGACCTCCTCGCAGATCCCCCGACGTGCACTCCAAGTCTTCTGGGCTTCTTTCCTTCCAAAAATGAGTTCCATGAAGTTTCAGGTCAATTGGACTCCGTTTGATTTTCCTTTTCTTCGAAACCCTAAAACAGGGTAAAAACAGAAACTGGCACTGGGCTCTGGGTTAATAGGTTAGTCCCAAAAATGATATAAAAGTGTATAATAATGCCCATAAACATTCAAAATAGTAGATAATATAGCATGGAGCAATCAAAAACTATAGATACGTTGGAGACGTATCAGCATCCCCAAGCTTAATTCCTGCTCGTCCTCGAGTAGGTAAATGATAAAAACAAATTTTTTGATGCGGAGTGCTACTTGGAATAATTTCAATGTAATTCTTCTTAATTGTGGCATGAATATTCAGATCCGTAAGATTCAAGACAAAAGTTTAATATTGACATAGAAATAATAATACTTCAAGCATACTAACAAAGCAATCATGTCTTCTCAAAATAACATGGCCAAAGAAAGTTATCCCTACAAAATCATATAGTTTGGCTATGCTCTATCTTCACCACACAAAGTATTTAAATCATGCACAACCCCGATGACAAGCCAAGCAATTGTTTCATACTTTTGACATTTTCAAAACTTTTTCGATCTTCATGCAATACATGAGCGTGAGCCATGGATATAACACTATAGGTGGAATAGAATGGTGGTTGTGGAGAAGACAAAAAGGGAGAAGATAGTCTCACATCAACTAGGCGTATCAACGGGCTATGAAGATGCCCATCAATAGATATCAATGTGAGTGAGTAGGGATTGCCATGCAACAGATGCACTAGAGCTATAAGTATATGAAAGCTCAAAAGAAACTAAGTGGGTGTGCATCCAACTCGCTTGCTCACGAAGACCTAGGGCATTTTGAGGAAGCCCATCATTGGAATATACAAGCCAAGTTCTATAATGAAAAATTCCCACTAGTATATGAAAGTGACATAATGAGAGACTCTCTATCATGAAGATCATGGTGCTACTTTGAAGCACAAGTGTGGTAAAAGGATAGTAACATTGTCCCTTCTCTCTTTTTCTCTCATTTTTTTATTTGGGCCTTTTCTTTTTTATGGCCTCTTTTCTCTTTTTTTTATTTGGGCTTCTTTGGCCTCTTTTATTTATTTATTTTCGTCCGAAGTCTCATCCCGACTTATGGGGGAATCATAGTCTGTATCATCCTTTCCTCACCGGGACAATGCTCTAATAATGATGATCATCACACTTTTATTTACTTACAACTCAAGAATTACAACTCGGTACTTAGAACAAGATATGACTCTATATGAATGCCTCCGGCGGTGTACCGGGATATGCAATGAATCAAGAGTGACATGTATGAAAGAATTATGAACGGTGGCTTTGCCACAAATACGATGTCAACTACATGATCATGCTAGCAATATGACAATGATGGAGTGTGTCGTAATAAACGAAAGGAAATTTGCATGGCAATATATCTCGGAATGGCTATGGAAATGCCATAATAGGTAGGTATGGTGGCTGTTTTGAGGAAGGTATTTGGTGGGTGTATGATACCGGCGAAAAGTGTGCGGTATTAGAGAGGCTAGCAATGGTGGAAGGAAGGAAAGTGTGTATAATCCATGGACTCAACATTAGTCATAAAGAACTCATATACTTATTGCAAACATCTAGAAGTTATAAAAGCAAAGTATTACGTGCATGCTCCTAGGGGGATAGATTGGTAGGAAAATACCATCGCTCGTCCCCGACCGCCACTCATAAGGAGGACAATCAATAAATAAATCATGCTCCGACTTCATCACATAACGGTTCACCATACGTGCATGCTACGGGAATCACAAGCTTTAACACAAGTATTTCTCAAATTCACAACTACTCAACTAGCATGACTCTAATATCACCATCTCCATATCTCAAAACAATCATCAAGCATCAAACTTCTCTTAGTATTCAATACTCTATATGAAAGTTTTTACTAATCTTGTATACCTAGCATATTAGGATTTTAAGGAAATTACCATGCTATTTAAGACTCTCAAAATAATATGAGTGAAGCATGATAGTTCATCTATTTCTTCAAAATAAAACTACCACCATGCTCTAAAAGATATAAGTGACGCACTAGAGCAAACGACAAACTACTCTGAAAGATATAAGTGAAGATCAATGAGTGGTCGAATAATTATGCAACTATGTGAAGACTCTCTAACATTTAATAATTTCAGATCTTGGTATTTTATTCAAACAGCAAGCAAAACTAAATAAAATGACATTCTAAGAATGGCAAACATCATGTGAAGAAGCAAAAACTTAGGATCAACCGAAACTAACCAATAGTTGTTGAAGAAGAAAGGTGGGATGCCAACCGGGGCATCCCCAAGCTTAGATGCTTGAGACTTATTGAAATATTATCTTGGGATGCCTTGGGCATCCCCAAGCTTGAGCTTTTGTATCTCCTTAATTCCTCTCATATCACGGTCTCCCTAAATCTCGAAAGCTTCATCCACACAATACTCAACAAGGACTCGTGAGATAAGTTAGTATAAACCATTGCCAAAACCTTATCATAATCTACTGTAGCAAATAAATAAAATTATTATTCAACATTGCATACTAAATGCCTCTGCATATTTAATAGTCCTATCCTCAAATATAATCATTAAAGAAGCAAACATATGCAAACAATGCAAACATAACAGCAATCTGCCTAAACAGGATAGTCTGTGAAGAATGCAGCAACATCCATACTTACCTAGCTCCAAAAATTATGAAAGAAAATTCCCACTGTAGTAAATTTATCAGATATTAATATGCAAAAGGTTTCAACATTTTATCACATTCTGACTTTTCTAGGGAATTATTGCAACATCGGTAAACTTTCTGTTTTCAAACAGCAACATGTGGACTTCTAAAATAGGCATAGTAAAGGCTATCAATGCCACTTTTATTGAAATAAAAGATATAAAACATTGTTCTAAATAACAGGAAGCATATCCTAACAAAATAAATTTACGCTCCAAGCAAAACACATATCATGTGGCGAATAAAAATATAGCTCCAAGTAAAGTTACCAATGAACGCAGACGAGAGAGGGGATGCCTTCCGGGGCATCCCCAAGCTTAGGCTCTTGGCTATCCTTGAATATTACCTTGGGGTGCCTTGGGCATCCCCAAGCTTTGGCTCTTTCCACTCCTTATTCCATAGTCCATCGAATCTTTACCCAAAACTTGAAAACTTCACAACACAAAACTTAGCAGAAAACTCGTAAGCTCCGTTAGCGAAAGAAAACAAAACACTACTTCAAGTTACTGTAATGAACTCATTATTTATTTATATTGGTGTTAAACCTACTGTATTCCAACTTCTCTATGGTTTATAAACTATTTTACTAGCCATAGATTCATCAAAATAAGTAAACAACACATAAAAAACAGAATCTGTCAAAAACAGAACAGTCTGTAGTAATCTGGATCAAACATATACTTCTGGAACTCATAAAATTCTAAAATAAATTGCTGGACCTGAGGAATTTATATATTAATAATCTGAAAAACGAATTAACTAAATAGCACTCTCCAAATAAAAATTTCAGCAATTCTCGTGAGCGCTAAAGTTTCTGTTTTTTACAGCAAGATCAACAAGACTTTCCCCGAGTCTTCCCAAAGGTTCTACTTGGCACAAACACTAACTAAATGCATAAAAACACATCTAAAAAGAGGATAGATGAATTGTTTATTACTAAACAGGAACAAAAAGCATGGAATAAAAATAAAATTGGGTTGCCTCCCAACAAGCGCTATCGTTTGACGCCCCTAGCTAGGCATGATGATTTCAATGATGCTCACATAAAAGATAAGAATTGTAACATAGAGAGAGCATCATGAAGAATATGACTAGCACATTTAAGTCTAGCCCACTTCCTATGCATAGGGATTTTGTGAGCAAACAACTTGTGGGAACAAGAATCATCTTGCATAGGAAGGTAAAACAAGCATAACTTCAAAATTTTAAGCACATAGATAGGAAACTTGATATTATTGCAATTCCTACAAGCATATGTTCCTCCCTCATAATAATTTTCAGTAGCATCATGAATGAATTCAACAATATAACCAGCACCTAAAGCATTCTTTTCACTATCTCTAAGCATAGAAATTTTATTACTCTCCACATAAGCAAATTTCTTCTCAATCGGAATAGTGGGAGTATCATAAGAGACTTGAATACTATAAATTGTTTCCACATTAAAAGAGTAATGTTCAGAAAAAGTTCAATCATAATCATGAAAAGTTTTGTAAATATAATCATCACCACTTTTTATAGCATATGTATCATCACAATAATTATCATAAGTAGGAGGCATGCTATCATCATTATAAATTTGCATATCAAAACTTGGGAGACTAAAAATATCATCTTCATTAAGCGTAGCATCCCCAAGCTTGGGACAAACATTTATTGCAGCAAATATATTCTCAAAAACATCATCTTCATCAAACATAGCATCCCCAAGCTTGGGCCTTTTCATATCATAAGCATAGTCACTTTCATCATTAATAGTATGGATAGCACCAATAGTATAGCAATTATCATATTCTTCCAAGCAAGTGCCAAAAAGATTTTCAAGATCATAAGAAGTATCATTATCTTCCACAATTATATTTTCATGAGGCACAATAGTAATAGGAGCATCACTATTTGGGAGATATCTTTTTACCTCTCTTCCTTTTTCTTTTCTTCTTCTTCACCACATCATGTGTGGGTTCAATCCTCTTTTTGGAGCTCCTTATTAATGAGATTCGTTGAATAGGAGGCTCCTCCTCGTTACCTGATTCATCATAAGAAATAATAGGAGGATATTGGGAAGTCTCTTCCCTTTCATTAGTATTCTCTTCATCTTCTATTTGTTTTCTTTTCTTTATATAATTGGCAATATAAGGATTTTCAATGCAATTCACCGCACAATACATATAAATTTTCTCTAGATCAAAATGAAGAACTTTATCAGGGGCAAATTTTGGAATATCCTTAGTTATACGTTTAATTTCTTCATAACCAAAGAGCAAACTAAGTTCATTATGATGTGCAAGGGAAATCGAGTCATCACAATTTTTGGACACGATACGATCATGAAACAATTTGCATTGGGTACTAAAATGATCACGTTCATTGCAAAGTTAACAAGTAGGGCTAAGAAAAATTAAATTTTTAGCACATTCATCTAGCTCTTCTTGCAACAATTTGGTTTCTAAGTACTTATGCCTCTTGCAATATCTATCTTCCCTATTTGGTGTGTACTTACAAACCCAATGCACTCCACAAAAATTGACATGTTTATAGGAGACATTTTCATCATAACTAGTGCAATCATCATTAGTATTATGGATATTCAAAGAATTCGTACTAACAACATTGCAATCATGCTCATCATTAACATATTTAATGCCAAGCATTCTATATAATTCTTCTTCTAGCATTTGAGCACAATTATCCTTTCCATCATACTCACGAAAGATATTAAAAAGGTGAAGCGTATGAGACAAACTCAATTACATTTTTTATAGTTTTCTTTTATAAACTAAACTAGTGATAAAACAAGAAACAAAAAGACTCGATTGCAAGATCTAAAGATATACCTTCAAGCACTCACCTCCCCGGCAACGGCGCCAGAAAAGAGCTTGATGTCTACTACACAACCTTCTTCTTGTAGACGTTGTTGGGCCTCCAAGTCCAGAGGTTTGTAGGACAATAGAAAATTTCCCTCAAGTGGATGACCTAAGGTTTATCAATCCGTAGGAGGCGTAGGATGAATATGGTCTCTCTCAAGCAACCCTGCAACCAAATAACAAAGAGTCTCTTGTGTCCCCAACACACCCAATACAATGGTAAATTGTATAGGTGCACTAGTTCGGCGAAGAGATGGTGATACAAGTGCAATATGGATAGTAGATAATGGTTTTTGTAATCTGAAAATATAAAAACAGCAATGTAACGAATGATAAAAGTGAGCGTAAACGGTATTGCAATGTATTGAAACAAGGCCTAGGGTTCATACTTTCGCTAGTGTAAGTTCCCTTGACAATACTAACATAATTGGATCACATAACTATCCCTCAACATGCAACAAAGAGTCACTCCAAAGTCACTAATAGCGGAGAATGAACGAAGAGATTATGGTAGGGTACGAAACCACCTCAAAGGATAAATTTGAGGTGGTTTTGTACCCTACCATAATCTCTTCATTTGTTCTCTGCTATTAGTGACTTTGGAGTGACTCTTTGTAGCATGTTGAGGGATACTTATATGATCCAATTATGTTATTATTGTTGAGGGAACTTGCACTAGTGAAAGTATGAACCCTAGGCCTTGTTTCAACGCATTGCAATACCGTTTGTGCTCACTTTTATCATTAGTTACCTTGTTGTTTCTATATTTTCAGATTATAAAAACCTTTATCTACCATCCATATACCACTTGTATCACCATCTCTTCGCCGAACTAGTGCACCTATACAATTTACCATTGTATTGGGTGTGTTGGGGACACAAGAGACTCTTTGTTATTTGGTTGCAGGGTTGCTTTAGAGAGACCATATTCATCCTACGCTCCCACGGATTGATAAACCTTAGGTCATCCACTTGAGGGAAATTTTCTATTGTCCTACAAACCTCTGCGCTTGGAGGCCCAACAACGTCTATGAGAAGAAGGTTGTGTAGTAGACGTCAAGCTCTTTTCTGGAGCCGTTGCCGGGGAGGTTAGCGCTTGAAGGTATATCTTTAGATCTTGCAAACGAATCTTTTTGTTTCTTGTTTTAGCACTAGTTTAGTTTATAAAAGAAAACTACAAAAAAAATGGAATTGAGTTTGCCTCATACGCTTCATCTTTTTAATATCTTTTGTGAGAATGATGGAAAGGAAAATTGTGCTCAAGTGCTAGGAGAAGAAGTCTATAAAATGTTTGGCACGAAATCTTTGAATGATGAGCATGATTGCAATGTTGTTAGTATGAACTCCTTGAATATCCATAGTACTAATGATGATTGCACTAGTCATGATGAGAATGTCTCTTATAAGCATGTCGATTTTTGTGGAGTGCATAGAGTTTGCAAGTGCACGCCAATTAGGGAAGATAGATTTTTCAAGAGGCATAAGTACTTAGAAACTAAATGGTTGCAAGAAAGGCTAGATGTTTGTGTTGAAAATTTATATTTTCTTAGCCGTACTTGTGAACTTTGCAATGAACGTGGTCATTTAACCATCCGATGCAAATTGTTCCATGATCTAATCGTGTCCAAAAATTGTGATGACTTGATTTCCCTTGCACATCATAATGAACTTAGTTTGCTTATGGGTATGAAGAAATGAAACGTATAACTAACTATCTTCCAGTATTTGCCCATGATAAACTTCTTGATTTCGATCTAGAGGAAATTTATATGTATTGTGCGGTGAATTGCATTGAAAATCCTTATATTGCCAATTACATAAAGAAAAGAAAACAAATAGAAGATGAAGAGAATACTAATGAAAGGGAAGAGACTTCCCCATATCCTCCTATTATTTCTTATGATGAATCAGGTAACAAGGAGGAGCCTTCTATTCAACCAATCTCATTAATAAGGAGCTCCAAAAAGAGGGTTGAACCCACACATGATGTGAAGAAGAATAATAAAAGACGGAGAAGCAAAGGTAAAAAGGTATCCCTCCCAAATGATGTTACTCCTACTACTCATTGTGTTGATGATAATTGCTATACTATTGGTGCTATCCATACTATTAATGATGAGAGTGATTATGCTTATGATATGAAAAGGCCCAAGCTTGGGGATGCTATGTTTGATGAAGGTGATGTTTCTGAGAATATATTTGCTGCAATTAATGTTTGTCCCTAGCTTGGGGATGCTACGTTTAATAAAGATGATATTTTTAGTCTCCCAAGTTTTGATATGCAAATTTATAATGATGATAGCATGCCTCCTACTTATGATGATTATATTGATGAAAGTGGGTTTGGAAGAGTGTCAACTTTAGGAAGTAATTATCCCACTATTTTGGAGGTTGTTGAATCTTATTATGATAATTATGAAAGTGTATTTGGAGAGGTCATGACTTTATTTAGTGATGATTCCACTATCTTGGAAGAGGTTTCAATTGATTATGATGAGAACAAAGTTGCTACTTATGATAATTATTGTGATGATACATATGCTATAAAAGGTAGTGATGATTATATTTATAAAACTTGTCATGATTATTATTACCCTTTTTCTGAATGTTACTCTTTTAATGTGGAAACAATTTATAGTATTCGAGTTTCTTATGATACTCCCACTATTTCGAATGAGAAGAATTTTGCTTATGTGGAGAGTAATAAAATTTCTATGCTTATGCATCATGAAAATAATGCTTTATGTGATAGCTATATTGTTGAATTAATTCATGATTCTACTCAAATTTATTATGAGGGAGGAATATATGCTGGTAGGAATTGCAGTAATATCAAGTTTCCTCTGTATGTGTTGAAAATCTTGAAGTTATGCTTGTTTTGCCTTCCTATGCTAGTTGATTATTGTTCCCATAAGCTGTTTGCTCACAAAATACCTATGCATAGGAAGTGGGTTAGGCTTAAATGTGTTAGTCATATTCTTCATGATGCTCCCTTTATGTTTTAATTCTTGTCTTTTATGTGAGCATCATTGAAATCATCATGCCTAGCTAGGGGCGTTAAACGAGAGCGCTTGTTGGGAGGCAACCCAACTTTATTTTGGTTCCTTGCTTTGTGCTCCTGTTTAGTAATAAATAATTCATCTAGCCTATGTTTAGATTTGGTTTTATGCTTTTAATTAGTGTTTGTGCCAAGTAGAACCTTTGGGAAGACTTGGGGAAAGTCTTTGCGATCATGCTGTAAAAAACAGAAACTTTAGCGCTCATGAGAATTGCTGCCATTTTTTATTGGAGAGTGATATTTAGTTAATTATTTTTGCATATTATTAATAGATAAATTCCTCACATCCAGAAATTTATTTTAGAATTTTTGGGATTCCAGAAGTATACGTTTGATCCAGATTACTACAGACTGTTCTGTTTTTGACATATTCTGTTTTCTATGTGTTGTTTGCTTATTTTGATGAATCTATGAGTAGTACCGGAGGGTATGAACCATAGAGAAGTTGGAATACAGTAGATATTACACCAATATTAATTTAGAATGAGTTCACAAAAGTACCTAAGTGGTGATTTATTTTCTTATACTAACGGAGCTTACGAGTTTTCTGTTAAGTTTTGTGTTGTGAAGTTTTCAAGTTTTGAGTAAAGATTCGATGGGCTATGGAATAAGGAGTGGAAAGAGCCTAAGCTTGGGGATGCCCAAGGCACCCCATGGTAATATTCAATGACAACCAAAATCCTAAGCTTGGGGATGCCCCGGAAGGCATCCCCTCTTTCGTCCTCATTTATCGGTAACTTTACTTGGAGCTATATTTTTATTTACCACATGATATGTGTTTTGCTTGGAGCATCATTTTATTTTATTTTTTTTGCTTGCTGTTTGAATAAAATACAAAGATATGAAATTATCAAATGTTATAGAGTCTTCACATAGTTGCATAATTATTCGACTACTCATTGATCATCACTTATATCTTTCGGAGTAGTTTGTCATTTGCTCTAGTGCTTCACTTATATCTTTTTAGAGCATGGCGGTGGTTTTATTTTGAAGAAATGGTTGAACTCTCATGCGTCACTTATATTATTTTGAGAGTCCTAAGCAGCATGGTAATTTGCTTTGGTTACGAATTTAGTCCTAATATGATGGGCATCCAAGAGGGATATAGTAAAAACTTTCATATGAAGTGCATTGAATACTATGAGAAGTTTGATACTTGATGATTGTTTTGAGATATGAAGATGGTGATATTAGAGTCATGCTAGTTGAGTAGTTGTGAATTTGAGAGATACTTGTGTTGAAGTTTGTGATTCCCGTAGCATGCATGTATGGTGAACCGTTATGTGATGAAGTCGGAGCATGATTTATTTGTTGATTGTCTTCCTTATGAGTGGCGGTCGGGGACGAGCGATGGTCTTGTCCTACCAATCTATCCCCCTAGGAGCATGTGCGTAGTACTTTGTTTCAATAACTAATAGATTTTTGCAATAATTATGTGAGTTCTTTATGACTAATGTTGAGTCCATGGATTATATGCACTCTGACCCTTCCACCATTGCTAGCCTCTC
Organism: Triticum urartu; assembly: GCF_003073215.2. Taxonomy (NCBI): domain Eukaryota; kingdom Viridiplantae; phylum Streptophyta; class Magnoliopsida; order Poales; family Poaceae; genus Triticum; species Triticum urartu. Next base: position 598,021,075 of record NC_053024.1, on the reverse strand, counting down.
TAGTACCACACAACTTTCGCCGGTACCTTAAACCCACCATATACCTTCCTCAAAACAGCCACCATACCTATCTATTTTGGCATTTCCATAGCCATTCTGAGATATATTGCCATGCAAATTTCCACCGTTCCATTTATTATGACACACTCCATCATTGTCATATTGCTTTGCATGATCATGTAGTTGACATCGTATTTGTGGCAAAGCCACCGTTCATAATTCTTTCATACATGTCACTCATGAGTCATTGCACATCCCGGTACACCGCCGGAGGCATTCATATAGAGTCATATTTTGTTCTAAGTACCGAGTTGTAATTCTTGAGTTGTAAGTAAATAAAAGTGTGATGATCATCATTATTAGAGCATTGTCCCAGTGAGGAAAGGATGTTGGAGACTATGATTCCCCCACAAGTCGGGACGAGACTCCGGACTAAAAAAAGAGGCCATGAAAAAAGAGAAAAGGCCAAATAAAAATGAGAGAAAAAGAGAGAAGGGACAATGCTACTATCCTTTTACCACACTTGTGCTTCAAAGTAGCACCATGATATTCATGATAGAGAGTCTCCTATGATATCACTTTCATATACTGGTGGGAAATTTTCATTATAGAACTTGGCTTGTATATTCCAATGATGGGCTTCCTCAAAATGCCCTAGGTCTTCATGAGCAAGCGAGTTGGATGCACACCCACTTAGTTCGTTTTGTTGAGCTTTCATATACTTATAGCTCTAGTGCATCCGTTGCATGGCAATCCCTACTCACTCACATTGATATCTATTAATGGGCATCTCCATAGCCTGTTGATACGCCTAGTTGATGTGAGACTATCTTCTCCTTTTTGTCTTCTCCACAACCACCATTCTATTCCACCTATAGTGCTATGTCCATGGCTCACGCTCATGTATTGCGTGAAGATTGAAAAGGTTTGAGAACATCAAAAGTATGAAACAATTGCTTTGATTGTCATCGGGGTTGTGCGTGATTTAAATATTTTGTGTGATGAAGATAGAGCATAACCAGACTATATGATTTTGTAGGGATAGCTTTCTTTGGCCATGTTATTTTGAGAAGACATGATTACTTTGTTAGTATGCTTGAAGTATTATTATTTTTATGTCAGTATTAAACTTTTGTCTTGAATCTTATGGATCTGAATATTGTTGCCACAATAAAGAAGATTACATGGATAAATATGTTAGATAGCATTCCACATCAAAAATTCTGTTTTTATCATTTACCTACTCGAGGACGAGCAGGAATTAAGCTTGGGGATGCTGATACGTCTCCAACGTATCTATAATTTTTGATTGTTCCATGCTATTATATTATCAACCTTGGATGTTTTATATGCATTTATATGCTATTTTATATGATTATTGGGACTAACCTATTAACCTAGAGCCCAGTACCAGTTTCTATTTTTTCCCTTGTTTTAGAGTATCGCAGAAAAGGAAAATCAAACGGAGTCCAATTGACCTGAAACTTCACGGAACTTATTTTTGGACCAGAAGAAGCGCACGGAGTATCGGAGATGGACCAGGAGAGTCTCGGTCTGCCCACGAGGGTGGGGGGCGCGCCCCCCTACCTCGTGGACAGCCCGGAGATACACCGATGTACTTCTTCCTCATATATATACCCATATACCCTAAAAACTTCGGGGAGCAGAATAGATCGGGAGTTCCGCCGCCAAAAGCCTCCATAGCCACCGAAAACCAATCTAGACCCATTCCGGCACCCTGCCGGAGGGGGAACCCATCACCGGTGGCCGTCTTCATCATCCTGGCGCTCTCCATGACGAGGAGGGAGTAGTTCTCCCTCGAGGCTGAGGGTATGTACCAGTAGCTATGTGTTTGATCTCTCTCTCTCTCGTATTCTTGAGGTGGTACGATCTTGATGTATCGCGAGCTTTGCTATTATAGTTGGATCTTATGATGTTTCTCCCCCTCTACTCTCTTGTGATGAATTGAGTTTTCCCTTTAAAGTTATCTTATTGGATTGAGTCTTTAAGGATTTGAGAACACTTGATGTATGTCTTGCGTGGGATACCCGTGGTGACAATGGGGTATTCTATTGATCCACTTGATGTATGTTTTGGTGATCAACTTGCGGGTTCCGCCCATGAACCTATGCATATGGGTTGGCACACGTTTTCGTCTTGACTCTCCGGTAGAATCTTTGGGACACTCTTTGAAGTACTTTGCGTTGGTTGAATAGATGAATCTGAGATTGTGTGATGTATATCGTATAATCATACCCACGGATACTTGAGGTGACATTAGGGTTTTGGTTGATTTGTGTCTTAAGGTGTTATTCTAGTACGAACTCTATGATAGATCGAACGGAAAGAATAGCTTCATGTTATTTTACTACGGAGTCTTGAATAGATCGATCAGAAAGGATAACTTTGAGGTGGTTTCGTACCCTACCATAATCTCTTCATTTGTTCTCCTCTATTAGTGACTTTGGAGTGACTCTTTGTTGCATGCTGAAGGATAGTTATATGATCCAATTATGTTATTATTGTCGAGGGAACTTGCACTAGTGAAAGTATGAACCCTAGGCCTTGTTTCAACGCATTGTAATACCGTTTGTGCTCACTTTTATCATTAGTTACCTTGCTGTTTCTATATTTTCAGATTACAAAAACCTTGATCTACCATCCATATACCACTTGTATCACCATCTCTTCGCCGAACTAGTGCACCTATACAATTTACCATTGTATTGGGTGTGTTGGGGACACAAGAGACTCTTTTTTATTTGGTTGCATGGTTGCTTGAGAGAGACCATCTTCATCCTACGCCTCCCACGGATTGATAAACCTTAGGTCATCCACTTGAGGGAAATTTTCTACTGTCCTACAAACCTCTGCACTTGGAGGCCCAACAACGTCTACGAGAAGAAGGCTGTGTAGTAGACATCAGAGTGGACGTTGTATTAGTGTCGTAGCTCTGAGGATAAGGTTGTGGTTGACCTGCACCTCGTTGTTGGGTTCTATGGTAGGGTGCGTCGACTACAAATTAAAATTTTCCGATGCACAGAACAACCAAGAACATGCTACGGGAGATGGATCATAGTTCGTTACCACTAGACGCGCAGTGCTATGCAGCGGAAGAAGAGTTGGTGCACGCGTCCGCGTGTATCGTCTTCTCCTCATCCGATCTCCCTCGTACAGGTTCGCCGGAACGGCGCAAGTGCACCGCCTCTAACGGTATCCGCACGTGCAGGAGAAACGTCGTGCGATGAACTGCTAGGTTCGATCACACAATCAGCGGCGAGTGAAGGTGTCTATTCGCAACACATGCAAACCCTAGTGACAATGCCGAAGCGATCAATCGTGTGAGTGTGCGACACCTCCACTTTATATAGGCGTCCGTTGTGGGCTCAACACTTGGGCCTCGCACGGACCTTAAGCCCATAAGTCTACTCGGCCACGATCCGAATACTGGTCGGATCACATCCGACCAGTGTCCTCGGATCCGATCTTGTAGGTTCCTTCCCTTAAGCGCACGACCCCTTAGGTTCAAGCCAGCTTGGTCGTAGTTCGGATCACCTCCGAACTGCACAGTTGGTAGCGGCCTCTAGCAAGGCATGCCGAACACCAAGCAGTCTATGAAGCTGGTTAGGCAAACCTGTACATCATACTTCCATTCCTTTTGCCACACGATATATGTTTTTAGGCTCAAGGCGAGTCTGTCATCCTTGTGCTAGCCCGACCTCTTTCTCGTTCCAGTGATGCCGACCACAAACCGGATTATCTCATAATCCTCGTCGCATGGCCATGCTTATCCTGGTCAAATCACACGAGGGGCCAGAGTATATCTCTCCTGATCGGAGGGGCAAATCCCATCTTGCTCGATCATGTCTCGCAGCATGGTTCTGGACAAACCCGAAACCTACCTTTATAAGTACCCAGTTACGAAGTAGCGTTTGGTCGGCCCAAAGCAAGTCTGTCACCAGCCCGAGTACATGCGTCAGCTCAGGTCTTAGGACATAAAACATATGGTGTACTCGAGACTCACAGATGACATATCGCTGCGTCTCATAGTTGGGTCTGTCCGACTCGGACCTTATCTCGACTCGGATCCGCCTACGTCGAATACGACCAGATCCTTCCAAGTCCATATTATCCGGTTAGCATCCAATGCTCCATGGCTAGTGAGACCAAGCCATCGACCGTGTCATATGCTAGTCTAGTTGGCTGCGCGTCCACACAACCCTTTCGACTAGGGACCTTTTAGGATAGTCATCATACAATGCATAGTCCCACAAACAAGTCACGTACTTGCTGATACACATCATTGATAATGTCCAAGGACTATCTTTATTCATAAACACATAGGAAATATCATCATACATGATTGCCTCTAGGGCATATCTCCAACACTCGTTGTCCTTGTGGACAAGGATGGAGTAGACGTTGTATTTGTGTCGTAGCTCCGAGGATAAGGTTGTGGTCGACATGCACCTCGTCGTCCTCGCGGATAAGGATGGAGCAGACGTTGTATTTGAAACTTAGGCGAGTACGAGACTGCAACTAAGCTTCCGAGTGGGAGGATGGCTCACCACTCGGTAGGATTTTTTAAACTTAGGGGAGTACGAGACTGCAGCTAAGCTTCCAAGTGGGAGGATGGCTCACCACTCGGTAGGATTTTTTAAACTTAGGCGAGTACTAGACTGCAGCTAAGCCCCCGAGTGGGAGGGTTGCTCACCACTCGGTAGGATTTTTTTTAAACTTAGGCGAGTACTGGACTGCAGCTAAGCCCCTGAGTGGGAGGGTTGCTCACCACTCGGTAGGATTTTTTTTAAACTTAGGCGAGTACTGGACTGCAGCTAAGCCCCCGAGTGGGAGGGTTGCTCACCACTCCGTAGGATTTTTTAAACTTAGGCGAGTACTGGACTGCAGCTAAGCCCCCGAGTGGGAGGGTTGCTCACCACTCGGGAGGATTTTTGAAACTTAGGCGAGTACTGGACTGCGGCTAAGCCCCCGAGTGGGAGGGTTGCTCACCACTCGGTAGGATTTTTCAAACTTAGGCGAATCGGATTCGCAGCTAAGCCCCCGAGTGAAAGGATTGCTCCTTACTCAGTGGGATTTTGTTTTTTGAAACATAGGCGAATCGGATTCGCGGCTAAGCCACCCACTGGGGGATTTTGGACACATGTATTAAGTAATAACAATCATTTAGGAGACTAGAAAACCACGTCTTTGATAAACAAACTGAAAGGTACTTCTTATTACATCTCGACATTCTGAATGCTTAAGTGTTAAAATGGCAGAGAAGCTCCGCATTCCAGGCGCGTGGCTCGTCTTTCTTGTGTTCCACATCGTACAGGTGATATGCACCGTTGTCGAGCACTTTGGTGATGATGAAGGGGCCTTCCCAGGCGGGAGCAAGCTTGTGTGGACGTTGCTGGTCCACTCGGAGAACCAGGTCCCCCTCCTGAAATGCTCGACCCTTGACGTTTCTGGCGTGGAACCGTCGAAGGTCTTGTTGATAGATGGTCGACCGGATCAGGGCCATCTCTCTTTCCTCTTCCAAAAGATCAACAGCATCTTGTCGGGCTTGTTCTGCTTCTGCCTCTGAAAAAGGCTCTACTCGTGGGGCGTTGTGAAGCAAATCAGTCAGCAGTACGGCTTCAGCTCCATATACCATGAAGAAGGGAGTCCTGCCAGTAGACCGATTTGGTGTTGTTCTTAGACCCCATAGTGCTGATGGTAACTCATCTACCCAGGCGCCAGCTGCATGCTTGAGGTCTCGCATCAATCTGGGTTTCAACCCTTGGAGGATCAAACCATTTGCTCTTTCTTCTTGTCCATTCGACTATGGGTGAGAAATTGAAGCATAGTCGACCCGAGTGCCTTGGGAAGCACAGAAAGCTCTGAACTCATCTGAATCAAAGTTTGAACCATTGTCTGTGATGATGCCGTGCGGGACTCCGAATCTGAATGTTAACCCCCTGACGAAGCTGACGGCAGTGCCCGAATCAAGGCTCTTGATGGGCTTGGCTACAATCCATTTAGTGAACTTGTCGACTGCAACAAGCAGGTGAGTGAAACCACTTTTGCCAGTCCTCAAGGGTCCAACCATATCCAACCCCCAAACGTCAAATGGCCAGACGAGTGGAATGGTCTTCAAGGCTGAAGCGGGCTTGTGAGACATGTTGGAGTAGAACTGGCAACCCTCGCATTTGTCGACTATTTCCTTTGTCATTTCATTTGCTCGCGGCAAGTAAAAACCTCCTCGGTATGCTTTGGCCACGATTGTCCGTGAAGACGCATGGTGACCACAGGTCCCCGAGTGGATATCATTGAGAATCATTCGACCTTCTTCTAGGGTAATGCATCGCTGAGCAACTCCAGTCACACTTTCCCTGTACAGTCGACCGCTTATCACAGTGAAGGCTTTAGATCGACGGATGATCTGTCGCGCTTCATCTTCGTCTTCTGGCAGTTCTTTCCTGAGAATATATGCGATATACGGCACAGTCTAGTCAGGAATGACGACCAAAACTTCCGTGACTAGGTCAACCATGGCTGGGATTTCAACTTCAGTCGGATCAGTGGAACTCTTAGGTTGCGGGGCTCTTCCGTGAAGGGATCCTCTTGAACTGATGGTGTGTGAAGATGTTCCAAAAACACATTGCTGGGAATGGGCTCTCGCTTGGAACCTATCTTTGTCAGGTCAGCTGCTGCCTGGTTCTTCAGTCGGGGAATGTGGTGGAGCTTTAGACCCTCAAACTTCTTTTCTAATTTTCTTACTGCATTGCAATAACCAGTCATAGCTGGACTTCTGACATCCCATTCTTTCATCACTTGATTGACCACCAAATCTAAGTCGCCTTAGACCATTAGGTGATGGACACCAAGTGAATGGCCATTCGCAACCCGTACAGAAGTGCTTCATATTCAGCTTCGTTGTTGGAGGAATCAAAGTGAATCTGAAGGACATAACTGAGTTTGTCGCCTCGCGGAGATACCAAAACTACTCCAGCACCAGAACCATTCAGCATCTTGGATCCGTCAAAAAACATAGTCCAATGTTCAGATTGAACTTGAGTTGGTTGCTGCTGTTCACTCCACTCGACGAGGAAATCTGCTATTGCTTGGTAATTGATTCCTTTCGTTGCCTCAAACTTGATATCTAATGGAAGGAGTTCAATTGCCCACTTTGCCACTCGACCAGTTGCATCTCTGTTGATCAGAATTTCTGACAATGGAGCATCGCTGACGACTGTGATGGAGTGATATGAGAAATAATGTGCCACCTTCTTCGAAGTCAAGTAAATTCCATAGACAAGCTTCTGATAATGCGGATATCTCTGCTTGGACGGAGTTAAGACTTCAGAAATATAGTACATTGGGCGCTTAACCTTGTAGGCTTTACCTTCTTCTTCCCCCTCGACCGTGAGTACTGTACTGACAACTTGTCCAGTGGCTGCAATATAAAGTAGTAAAGGCTCTTGGTTGATTGGAGCAGCAAGGACCGGCTGGGTGGAAAGCAGGGTTTTAAGCTCCGCAAACACTGCGTCAGCTTCAGGAGTCCACTCAAACTTATCAAATTTCTTCATCAATCGGTAAAGAGGTAATGCCTTTTCACCGAGACAAGAGATGAATCGACTTAAGGCGGCCAAACAACCAGTAAGCTTCTGAACATCGTGTATGCGCACAGGGCTTTTCATTCGGAGTATTGCGCCAACTTTCTCTGGGTTAGCATCGATCCCACGTTCGGAAACGAGTAAATCAAGTAACTTTCCGCTTGGAACTCCAAATGTACACTTTGACGGGTTAAGCTTGATATCATATCTTCTCAGGTTGGCAAAGGTTTCAGTGAGGTCAGTCAGCAGGTCGGAACCTTTTCATGACTTAATCACGATGTCATCCATGTATGCTTCCACATTCTGACTGATTTGAGTGAGCAGGCACTTCTAAATCATACGCATGAATGTGGCGCCAGCATTCTTGAGACCAAAGGGCATGGTAACATAGCAAAAGCACCCGAATGGGGTGATGAAAGTTGTTTTTATTTCATCGGGTCCATACTGTCGGATCTGATGATACCCGGAATATGCGTCCAGAAAAGACAATCGCTCACATCCCGCAGTTGAGTCGACTATTTGATTGATGCGAGGGAGAGGGAAGTGATCTTTCAGGCAGGCCCGATTGATATGCTTGAAGTCAATACACATACAGAGTGAATCATCCTTCTTTGGAACCATGACTACATTGGTGAGCCACTTGGAGTGGTAAATCTCTCGGATGAACTCAGCTGCCAGAAGCCGAGCCACTTCTTCACCAATTGCCTTCCTTTTCTCCATGGCGGACCGTCGGAGGTGTTCTTTGACAGGTCTTGCTTTTGGGTCGACTCGCATACGGTGCTCAGCCAGCCCCCTGGGCACACCTGGCATGTCAGAAGGTTTCCATGTGAAGATGTCTCAGTTCTCATGGAGGAACTGGATGAGCGCTTCTTCTGATTTGCTGTCGAGTGTTGTTGATATATGAGTCAGAGCTGCATTGGGATCAGTCGGGTGAATATGAACTGGTTTCGTTTCACCAGATAACTTAAATGCAGACTCTGAAGCAGGCTTCTTAGCTCTCAACAAATCACTCGGATCTGCTATCTTCTTATATTCCTCCATTTCTATTGCTGCCATCTGTTCATCGGCAATCTTCGAGCCCTTCTGGAAGCACTCTTCTGCTCACTGCCGATTACTAGTGACTGTAATCACGCCCCTAGGGCCATGCATCTTGAGCTTGAGATACACATAACACGATCGAGCCATGAAACGGGCATACGCAGTTCTGCCCAGGATAGCATGATAAGCACTGTGAAAATCCACGACTTCAAATGTCAACTTTTCCTTCCGGTAATTCTTTGAATCGCTGAAAGCCACATCAAGAGTGATCTGGCTGAGTGAATCGGCTTTCTTTCCCGGTATAACTCCGTGAAACCGCATGTTACTCTCACTGAGCTTGGACATTGGAATGCCCATCCCTCGGAGGGTCTCCGCATACAAAATGTTCAATCCACTGCCACCATCCATCAAAACTTTGGTCAGTCAGGTGCCTCCAACGACCAGGCTGACCACCAACGCTTGTGTCCCAGGGGTGGCAACGTGCGGCGGGTGGTCTGACTGGTCGAATGTGATAGGAGTCTTTGACCATTTCAGATACGTCGGCGTCGCCAGAGCAACCATGTTTACTTCCCAGTTGATGACTTTCAGTCGACTCTTGCTTTCAACATCAGCAAAAATCACCAAAGTGGAATTGATATGGGAAAACCATCATCATCCTCTTCCTTGTCCTCATCTTTATCAGATTCTTTTTCCTTCTCACTAGGTTGCTTTTCTTTGAACTACTGTATAAGGACTCGACACTGCCGAGTGGTGTGCTTGGGATAAATGAGATTTCCCTCTTCATCCTTCTTGATGTGAATGTGACATGGTAAATCCAACACGTCGTTCCCGGCTGCATCTTTCACCTTCTTAGGGGTCCAGAGCCCTTTAGGTTTTCCTTTAGATTTTCCTTGGGTTGCGACTGCAACCTCTCCAGGCGCTGCAGGTTCTGCTTTGCGCTTCTCCTTCCGATTGGAATTACCTCCTCTAGTGTCCTGGCCGACTGGTTTGCTCTTGCCACTGTGGAGTCGGTCTTCTTCTTCGCCATTGGCGCACTGAGTGGCTATCTCCATCATTCGAGTCAAAGACATGTCTCCTATCCGACCGAATTTCAGATTGAGCTCCCGATACAGAACACCCTCCTTGAAGGCGCAAACTGCTTGATGGTGAGACACATTCTCCACAGTGTGGTGTAAAGTGGTCCACCTCTGGATGTAATCCCTCAAAGTTTCATTCGGTTTTTGCACGCAGTGCTGCAATTCTGTCAATCCTACTGGCCGTTTGCACGTGCCCTCAAACGTTTTGACAAATACTCGGGCCAATTCTTCCCAGCTGAAAATACTGCCCGGAGCCAACTGATTCAACCAAGCTCTAGCTGATCCTTCAAGCATTAGGGGGAGATGTTTCATGGCAACTTCATCATTTCCTCCACTGATCTGCACAGCCACTCGTAGTCTTCAAGCCAAGTGTCAGGCTTTGATTCACCAGTGAACTTACTGACCCCAGTCGTCAACCTGAAGTTGGGAGGATCTCTGCAACCCTGATGGCTCTACTAAAACACTCGGGACCAGAAACATGCACCCTGCTTCCAGTCGGGCGGTCTCTGTCTTGCCCTTCTCTATGTGCCCGATTCCTGTCCACCAAACCTTGCACTACAATGGACCTTGCATCAAACCCTGGCTCTCTTGGGTCGACTGACCTCCTCCGCTCCTTACTGTTCAGGCGCCTATCATCATAATGCCGGGGCACGTATGATTCGCCCCTGGGAGGGGGTGTAGGCACTCGACGGTGGTCATCACAGTCGAGCCGATGATCTTGCTGCTCATGGTTTCGACCCAAATACTGCCCTTGACGATGCCCACGTCCCTCACGCCGCGGAGGCGATCTTGGGCTGTGAGCCGATTGAACGGTATCAGCCATCACAGATCTGCTATGGATTCTGTTGCGCGACTGAGAAACTGCAGTGTTCTGCTCTCCTGCTGCTCAGAGCAGCGCTCTGATCTACATCAAACCTATACCAGCTTCCGACTGGGATGGTTGAATGGACTCTGCTATACGAGCCGCAGCGGTAAGATTCTGAATCGGAGTGCGGTATACCTGTGGTTCAGGTGGAAATAACTGCTGCTGTCGTCGACTGGACTCGGGGATCTGTCGGCGAGCGCGGTCGGCGAGTGCATGCTGAAGGTTCTCCAGTCAGGTGCGCTCAGCCAAAGTGGCCAAATGTGCCGCCCCCAAGGCCCGAGCCTCAGCGGACTCGCCGACAACGGGCGTGTGGAGGGCCTCCACATTGCGGCGGTGAAGTTCCTCCCTCTGCTGAGAAGAGAGAGTTTTGGGGTGGTACTCTTCATGAACGTGCGACGGATCGCCGCCGCCATCGTTGCCGTCATTACGACGCATGCCAGGCGGACTGCGAGGTGTGTCTACCATCAGGACTGATACGTCTCCAACGTATCTATAATTTTTGATTGTTCCATGCTATATTATATTCTGTTTTGGACATTACTGGGCTTTATTATACACTTTTATATTATTTTTGGGACTAACCTATTAACCGGAGGCCCAACGCAGAATTGCTGTTTTTTTGCCTATTTTAGGGTTTCGCAGAAAAAGAATATCAAACGGAGTCCAAACGTAATGAAACCTTCGGGAACGTGATTTTCGGAACGAACATGATCCAGAGGACCTGGACCCTACGTCAAGATATCAACCAGGAGGCCACGAGGTAGGAGGCGCGCCCTCCACCCTCGTGGCCCCCTGTTGCTCCTCCGACGTACTCCTTCCTCTTATATATACCTACGTACCCCCAAACTACCAGATACGGAGCCAAAATCCTAATTCCACCACCGTAACTTTCTGTATCCACGAGATCCCATCTTGGGGCCTTTTCCGGAGCTCCGCCGGAGGGGGCATCGATCACGGAGGGCTTCTACATCAACACCATAGCCTCTCTGATGAAGTGTGAGTAGTTTACCTCAGACCTACGGGTCCATAGTTATTAGCTAGATGGCTTCTTCTCTCTTTTTGGATCTCAATACAAAGTTATCCCCCTCTCTTGTGTAGATCTATTCGATGTAATCTTCTTTTGCGGTGTGTTTGTTGAGACCGATGAGTTGTGGGTTTATGATCAAGTTTATCTATCAACAATATTTGAATCTTCTCTGAATTCTTTTATGTATGATTGGTTATCTTTGCAAGTCTCTTCGAATTATCAGTTTGGTTTGGCCTACTAGATTGATCTTTCTTGCAATGGGAGAACTGCTTAGCTTTGGGTTCAATCTTGCGGTGTCCTTTCCCAGTGACAGTAGGGGCAGTAAGGCACGTATTGTATTGTTGCCATCGAGGATAACAAGATGGGGTTTATTTCGTATTGCATGAGTTTATCCCTCTACATCATGTCATCTTGCTTAAAGCGTTACTCTGTTCTTATGAGCTTAATACTCTAGATGCATGGTGGATAGCGGTCGATGTGTGGAGTAATAGTAGTAGATGCAGGCAGGAGTCGATCTACTTGTCTTGGAAGTGATGCCTATATACATGATCATACCTAGATATTCTCATAACTATGCTCAATTCTGTCAATTGCTCAACAGTGATTTGTTTACCCACCGTGAATACTTATGCTTTTGAGAGAAGCCACTAGTGAAACCTATGGCCCCTGGGTCTATCTTCCATCATATTAATCTTCCAATACTTAGTTATTTCCTTTGCCTTTTATTTTACTTTGCATCTTTATCATAAAAATACCAAAAATATTATCTTATCATATCTATCAGATCTCACTCTTGTAAGTGACCGTGTAGGGATTGACAACCCCTTATCGCGTTGGTTGCGAGGATTTATTTGTTTGTGTAGGTGTGAGGGACTCGTGCGTGGCCTCCTACTGGATTGATACCTTAGTTCTCAAAAACTGAGGGAAATACTTACGCTACTTTGCTGCATCACCCTTTCCTCTTCAAGGGAGAACCAACGCAAGTGCTCAAGATGTAGCAAGAAGGATTTCTGGCGCCGTTGCCGGGGAGGTTCGCGCAAAAGTCAACACACCAAGTACCCATCACAAACTCTTATCTCCCACATTACATTATTTTCCATTTTCCTCTCGTTTTCCTCTCCCCCACTTCACCCTTGCCGTTTTATTCGCCCTCTCTCTCTCTCTCTCCGTCCTCCCTCTCTTTCTCTATTTGCCCCCTTTTGCCCGTTTCTTGTTCGCTTGTGTGCTGGTTTGCTTGCTTGTCACGATGGCTTTACCTAGATTTGGTGATCTTCACCTTAGAAGGTTTGAAGAGATCGAAAGCAACGTCAGGAGTTTTATGGTTTTACAATTTGAGCATAATAGTTTCTTTAGAAATGAGCTTAAAGAACAAAAATGTTTTATGGGTGATATGAATAAAGAGCTCGATGATATGTCTAAAGAATTTGATGTTTTGAAATCTCAGATTGCTTATCTTGAGAAGTTAAGAGCTGAAGTTTCGGATAAGCAAGCCACCTTAGTTAATAAGATGGCCGCTTAGCCGGAAAATTTTCTGTAAGATAAATATGAAGATCTAAAAGTTATTGATGTGTCCCCTATTAAATCTTTGTTTTGCAATATGAATCTTGATAATGATGGGACTGAATATGATCCACCTTTACCTAGACGGCGTTCCAAGAATTCGGAGTCTTTAGATCTTGATGCTAAAATTGTTAAAAGTGGGATTGAAGAACTCAAAACTTTAAACATTAATGAACCCACTATTTTGTATTTCAAGGAATTTAATTATGATAATTGTTCTTTGATAGATTGTATTTCCTTGTTGCAATCCGTGCTAAATTCTCCTCATGCTTATAGTCAAAATAAAGCTTTTACTAAACATATCGTTGATGCTTTGATGCAATCTTATGAAGAAAAACTTGAGTTGGAAGTTTCTATCCCTAGAAAACTTTATGATGAGTGGGAACCTACTATTAGAATTAAAATTAAAGATCATGAATGCTATGCTTTGTGTGATTTGGGTGCTAGTGTTTCCACGATTCCAAAGACTTTGTGTGATTTGTTAGGTTTCCGTGATTTTGATGATTGCTCTTTAAACTTGCACCTTGCGGATTCCACCATTAAGAAACCTATGGGAAGAATTAATGATGTTCTTATTGTCGCAAATAGGAACTATGTGCCCGTAGATTTTATTGTTCTTGATATCGATTGCAATCCTTCATGTCCTATTATTCTTGGTAGACCTTTCCTTAGAACGATCGGTGCAATTATTGATATGAAGGAAGGAAATATTAGATTCCAACTTCCGTTAAGGAAAGGCATTGAACACTTTCCTAGAAAGAAAATTAAATTACCTTATGAATCTATTATGAGAGCCACTTATGGATTGCCTACCAAAGATGGCAACACCTAGATCTATCCTTGCTTTTTATGCCTAGCTAGGGGCGTTAAACGATAGCGCTTGTTGGGAGGCAACCCAATTTTATTTTTATTCCTTACTTTTTGCTCCTGTTTAGTAATAAATAATTTATCTAGCCTCTGTTTTGGTTGTGTTTTTTCTCTTTAATTAGTGTTTGTGCCAAGTAGTACCGTTGGGAAGACTTGGGGGGAGTCTTTTTAATCTTGCTGTAAAAAACATAAACTTTAGCACTCACGAGAACTGCTGCCATTTTTATTTGGAAAGTGATATTTAGTTAATTATTTTTGAAGATTATTAATAGATAAATTCCTCACGTCCAGCAATTTATTTTATAATTTTGGGGGTTCCAGATCTTCCGTTAGCTACAGATTACTACAGACTGTTCTGTTTTTGACAGATTCTGTTTTTCGTGTGTTGTTTGCTTATTTTGATGAATATATGGCTAGTAAAATAGTTTATAAACCATAGAGAAGTTGGAATACAGTAGGTTTAACACCAATATAAATAAAGAATGTTTTCATTACAGTACCTTGAAGTGGTGTTTTGTTTTCTTTCGCTAACGGAGTTCACGAGATTTTCTACTTTAAGTTTTGTGTTGTGAAGTTTTCAAGTTTTGGGTGAAAGATTTGATGGATTATGGAACAAGGAGTGGAAAGAGCCTAAGCTTGAGGATGCCCAAGGCACCCCAATATAATCTAAGCACACCTAAAAGCCAAAGCTTGGGGATGCCCCGGAAGGCATCCCCTCTTTCGTCTACTTCCATCGGTAACTTTACTTGGAGCTATATTTTTATTTACCACATGATATGTGTTTTGCTTGGAGCATCTTGTATTATTTGAGTCTTTATTTGTTAGTTTTCCACAATCATCCTTGTTGTACACACCTTTTGATAGAGACACACATGATTCGGAAATTGTTAGAATACTCTATGTACTTCACTTATATCTTTTGAGTTATATAATTTTTGCTCTAGTGCTTCACTTATATCTTTTAGAGCACGTCGGTGGATTTGTTTTATAGAAACTATTGTTCTCTCATGCTTCACTTAGATTATTGTGAGAGTCCTACAAAACAGCATGGTAATTTGCTTTAATTATGTTAGGCATTCAAGATTAATAATAAATTTTTCTTATGAGTGTGTTGAATACTATGAGAAGTTTGATACTTGATAATTGTTTTGAGATATGGAGATATTGATATTAGAGTCATGCTAGTTGAGTAGTTGTGAATTTGAGAAATACTTGTGTTGAAGTTTGTGATTCCCGTAGCATGCACGTATGGTGAACCATTATGTGATGAAGTCGGAGCATGATTTATTTATTGATTGTCTTCCTTATGAGTGGCGGTCGGGGACGAGCGATGGTCTTTTCCTACCAATCTATCCCCCTAGGAGCATGCGCATAATACTTTGTTTTGATAACTTGTAGATTTTTGCAATAAGTATATGAGTTATTTATGACTAAGGTTGAGTCCATGGATCATACACACTTTTCTTCCTTCCACGATTGCTAGCCTCTCTAATACCGC